>NC_142934.1:1793096-1795596 GCF_046866305.1 Octopus bimaculoides | reverse complement strand
AAAACTCATAAAACGGCTTTTGTTTTAAACCTTATTGGAATCATTAGTACACACATACACGTTCACAAACACAGACACAGACCCACACGTAAATACATACATTTTCACACAGGCACACGCACACACATATATATATATACATACATGCATACATATATATACGTACACATACATACGTATATGTGTGTTTACATTTATGTACATATATGTGTGCCTGTATGTATGTTTGTATATAGTAATGTTTGCTTTTATGTTCAGCTATAATAAATACAAGTTTACGTTAATCTGAAGGATTACTCTATACTTCTGTTGAGTACAATTTATTAGTCTTTAACAAGAATAGTTTTCACAGCGACTTCGAAGTTTCGGTTAGGTATGCCATCATCGGACTGCAGTGTTTTTCAGTTAATCTTGTCTTTATATAGTCGCTGCTGAAACGATCCCTGGAGCTCTGTTGAATGGTAATTGGGAATGGTTATTGTATTATTCATACCTATAAATGGATTTGTATATTTAGGTGTATCAGCTTCAGGTCATGCGATTGTTTTCTTAGGGTTCACAAAATGTTTGTATTTAGGAGAGGATTTTTGATCTGCGGATAAGTCACCAGTTTTAGCCCTTTGCTTTCAGAATGTAAAAGTCAAAGTTCAAGGTTTAGTCCAGCATTTAAAGTGTTGTAATTGGGTGTGACAGAACCTTCAGCAACGTAGAAATACGTGATGTGAATGAGTGGTCGCTATCTCTTAAGCAGAAACTTCAAAATAGGCGAGGGATACCTTCGTCAAGTTATCTTCAGTGGATCTTAAATATTCTGTTGAAAGTCATCTTAATTTGCGGCAATGTCACACACACACACAGAGTTACCTCACAAAAATTGTAGATATCTCACAATGAATCTCCTGCAGGGGACATTGTTAGATATGCCAGGAAACAGTCAATAAACCGAAACATAAGATTCAAATAAACGCACACAAAAAGGAGAAAACAAAGAAAACACAACAAACAGTTTTCAAGTAAACAAATATATCATTTCTAAACAATACGAAAAGAGTGAAACAACGACAACTACAGTGTCAACAGGAATATCGACAGAAAAAGCTTTCGAGACAATGATTTTCGTCTTTGCTAGATTAAAGTCAGTTTAGAAGAGAATTTCTCGTAGCTTGGTTTGGATGTATCCCAAAAGATAAGTTACCTCCAGGGTTTCTAACTCTCTGGAAGTGACAAGTGAGTTAGTATAGCGGTGGACGGTGCCGAGGGAATGGTCAGTTTCTGAAATTGCAGCATTTTACCAATTCCAGTCTTGTTTTGTTTTGAAGATACTGCGCATATAATGCAATGGGGTAAGAATTTCATATATGCATACATACATATACACCTAAGCATACATATATACATACATGTGTGTTTATTATCTATCCTCTATCTGTATACATATCTATACAAGAATATATTACATGCATGTATATACATTACATAGAAACATACAGACATACGTACATAAATATCTATGTGTGTGTATGTATATATATATATATATATATATATATATATATATATATATATACATTTATACACATATACAGGCACTCACTTGTGTCACTTCACTGGGTTTTCGACATTGCCGTACGGCCAGGCTGGGGCTATATTTTCTTGGGTCTGTAATCATCCATTTTAATCTCAATATCTATTCCCGTCTCGTACTCATGTATTTGAATCTCATTTATTGAACTGTTTGGCTTTTCAAGAAGAGAAACTCTCTACACATTACACTGACAGACTACAATAGACATGAGCACAAACACGGACGCTGCAGACATGCACACCCGCATAATACATATGCGTGTGTGTGTGTGTGTGTGTGTGTGTGTGTACCTGTGTGTCTGGGTGTGTGTGTGTGTGTGTGTGTGTACTTGTGTGTCTGGGTGTGTGTGTGTGTGTGTGGCGTCTGTAGGTGTTGGTGAGTGTGTACATAGAGAAAGAGAGAGAGAGAGAGAGAGAGAGAGAGAGAGAGAGAGAGAGAGAGAAAGAGATAGCAAGCAAATGCGGTGTCCAGCACTCAATAACATTGTTGCGTACTCTAATACATACATACAAATATATATATATAATGCACACACACACACACACACACACACACACACACACACACACACACACACACACACACACACACACACACACACACACACACACACACATATATATATATATATCTATATATATATATATATATATATATATAGATATATATGTATTAATGTGTACATATATAATATATATTATATATACGTGTATATATATATAGGTACATACGTATGCATAGTACGTGACCTCACCCACAAATATGTATATGGAAGACGCTTGGACAAGCCTCCATCCAAAATGTATACTCTGCAAGTTATACGGGCATATATATACCTATACACAAGCACATACATATATGTATATAGGCGAACTCACTCATACACACACACACGCGCGCAAACAAATGAAAACA
>NC_142934.1:1783096-1788096 GCF_046866305.1 Octopus bimaculoides | reverse complement strand
ATGACTGACTGTACTTTAATGCCAAAACAGATGAAAGCACTCTAAGAAGATAAATAATATGATTTTAGTACAAAACGTGAATGACGGTACTTTAACAAGAAGAAAAAATCATTTGAATGACAAACATTAAGTTTTGACAATTTAATTATGTCAATATTTTTTAAATTGGTGACTCACCATAAAAGAATGCATTACCGGTCGTGTTTCATACAATTATACAAGCATATATATGTGGCTGCATGTGTGTGTTTGTGCATGTGAGAGATTTTTGGGTGCTAATACACAAACACACGAACATACACATACGTTTATACAAATGTACAATTTTAGCTATATGAATATACATATACACAAACGCACACATGTTTATATATATGTATATATATATATATATATATATATATATATATATATATATATATATATATATATATATATATATATATATATATATATGTACTATGTATATTTAGGTAGATATATGTATATAGATGCAATTATACAAACACACTACACGAATGCTAAACGCATACAAACACATACACACACATCCACCAAATGCCAAATCACAGATATTCTGGTTCAAAGTTTCTGAAGAGGTAGGTATGTGTGTAGGTAGGAAGCGCCACCTATCTGTTGACAGAATGGTAAGTCAGCTGATTCACCCGTAATTAACTATTCTTAGCACCCATTTACGATCCACTCCTTAATGTTTCCTGTGAACTTACTCTACAGCCATCAATTCGGTCTTTTGTTTCACTTGCACGGGGAAGGCTGGCTTAAATATCAAATCTGTGAAATGGCTTCCTGCTCTCCACTACATAGGCAACAACAACAACAACAACCAGAGCAAAGCTGCAACAGCAGCAATAACAATAATAATTACAAGAATTGCAATAAAAACAACATAAACGAGACTAAGAGTAAAGAAATATAGAAACGAATAATATAGAAAAAAAAAATCTATTTTCGCGTAGATTTCTATGTCATGAAAAATAGCTTGGAATATTTCTTATACACATGTAATCACAGAATCACACATCCGAATACTCATATACCCCACCTCATGTGTGCGAATATATATATATATATATATATATATATATATATATATATATATATATATAGGCATTTATATATATGCGTGTGTACATGAATATGCGTTACTCTTATAGGTTCTCTACCGTATATATATATATATATATATATATATATATATATATATATATATGTATGCATGTATATATATATATGTATATATATATGTATATATATATGTATGTATGTATGTATGTATACACATATATTATACATATATATATAAAATGAGAGAGAGAGAGAAAGAGAGAGAGTATGATAATGTGTACAGTTGAATATGTGTTTGTCTATACATGTATAGAACTGCATCGATTAAATGTCATATTTAAAGGTTGTCTTTTGACTGAAGATCAATACCTTGGCCAAAACATTATATTCTTAGAAAGAAATTTTCCAATATCTTTTCAAAGTTGAAAAAAAAAAACAACCCAAAATATATAAACTCTAAACACACACAACGCGCGCGCACCATACACATACACAGAGTATTCAAAAGGTAAAAAAAAATATGTGGAAGAAAAAAATTAAAAGCAAACACACACCGCACCGAAATGTGCGAGCGAATGCATCTTGATGCTGCACTAAATTCGAGAGAATGTGTACTCTTCCTGTTATTTCGCCTCGGTAATGTTTCCAATGATAACATCACTGCTGTATTATGGTTTGTTTTCACATCTAATCTCTCTCTCTCTGTCTCTCTGTCTCTCTCACACACTCTCACTCTCTTTTTCTCTCTTTCTGCTCTAACTTTGATATTAAAGTCACACACTTATAGCTGACAAATATGACAGTAGCCTGACATCTTTTGAGCAAGTCTGTTTATCTATAAAACCAGACTCGAATGTTCGCTAAGTTCCAAGAAATGAACCGCAACCACAATCACAACCACACACATTAAATGTAGAGCAGATCGTAGCAGACAAATGTTCACTTAAACTATTCAGTTAAATCATTCAAGTGCAAGAGTATAGTCAAAAGAAACAGGCGGCAGTGAGAGCAGGGGGGAGGGTCACATTCTATAGATGACACCTAAAAAGAGATCTTTTCTTTGATATTTCTTATTACGGATATCCGTTGACCTTATTCACACGTTGACCTTTGTATATGTCAAATTACTTACCGTTCGTCATCTTAACGTATTTTTTCTTCGGTGTCAGGGGACAACATTTTGAGTCATTTTCCGTTCGGTGTTGAAATGCAAATATGATAGGTTTTTGAAGGACGTCATTTTCCCCATGAATATAATTGTACGGGAAAAATAGAACGTTAACAGGACAAATTAACAACAAAGCTTCCCGGGGGTCTCTCAAGATGCTAGAAATTACAAAGAAATAATCCTCGAATCACAACGAACAGTCGTAAATAAATGCATGTTAGATACTGATGTGCAACTTGCCATTAATATGGTAGTTTGGTCAAGGATCACATGCCAGTTGTCGATTGACTGATTTAGTAGGTTTGACTTGGTCTAAAACAGTAACATCACTGACAGATCCTACCAACGAAAGGGTTTCAATATATGGTCGGTCCTTGAGTTGCTAAAAAGAACAGCTATATTTCCTACAAATTACAGCCTACCGTCGTTCATAAAAAACAGTGGATAACGTAGTCTAAGATACACTAAACCTAATTCTTCGAGGGAACCTCTACTTGATCTAGTCGAAATAGCAAATATCTCTCAAATCAGTTCCGATCAGCAATGCCACGAAACATTGGTAACACACAAGCACAGAAAACTTTTATGAAAATGTTAAATATGGAAATTAACTGATCAAGTTTACTTTAATCCCCGATATTAGAGAGTTTATAAGGAGAGTTCACAATTGCTGATGATTCTGAAAGGAATCGAAACTTGTTTCTACAAATGTTTCCTTTTCTTGTGCCCGCAGAGAAATTACAGAGACGTCTTAACATTAGAAATAGCACAATGTTGGCCAGGAAACCCACAAATAGGTTCTATTGTATATCATAACATCATAAATAAGGAAAGAGACATTCGGTAAAATCTTGCACAAAAATTAAAAAAAATTAAGATGCACTGTGTATGCCTGGAACGTCTCTTCAGTTGTCCTCAACTTATCCATCTACAACAATAATAACAATAAATATATGCATCGAACAAACGTGGGAAACTCTACACAGCTGTATAATTTGCTAGTAATAGCAGTAAAATCTCCGTCAAATCACACATTACGATGCTTTTTTTTCTTCTAAGAAGAGGAGGAAGAACACTTTAAAAATAAAATCAGTGGGGTCATGGGGGGATTGCTTTTAATCCTAGGACAACCCGGAAAGGATTGATCTGAGGTTAAACAACAATAACAAATATTCACATATTTGAAAGATCTCAAGTTAACGGATTCTGGCGTAATTTATTTTTTCTAAGCTCATTCTGTGTTTACTCAACGACCAAAACTCAAAATAATCCATTTTGGGTTCGCAGCTTTATTCATTTCGCTTCGTTTGTCTTGTGGCTGCCATTTAGAACTAAACATTTTGGTAAATATTTCGGATGTCATTGAAACCCTTTTTTTTGTCTTTTGTATTTTGTATTGAAATAATCTCTATAGCCTACCATTCCATCACTGACCAAATCTTTACAGTTTATCGCTGTTTGTTTTCACTGGAACTGTCTAAAGTATGTTTAAGTACGTACTCCAGCATAGCACTTAATCTCCCGCTTAAATAGACATTGAAAAACAACGAACGGCCTCATCTTGGTCGCATTAGTTCTGATTCCTCACGGAAGGAACTTTCAAATAAAACATCTCTTTGACTGTTTAGCTATTTATACGAATCACCAGGTGAATTCTTAATTCTAATTTAGCGAGAACAGCTATCGGTATTCCAAGACCATTAAAAGAGAAGTGATAATCAAACAGAAGGATGGAGATTATGAAAGGATTTAATTGTAGATTTTTCAACAACCGGAACTTATTTTAGCCAATCTGTCTTTTGATAACTAGCGAAACTGTTGTGAGAGAAATCTCTAAAACGAAGGAAATAAAGCTAGTTATGCTAGTGTAATCTGATTGGCTGTAATATCTATCGTCATTATCACCTCTCCACTCCGTCTCTCTTCTACCAACGTAGATCGATCGTCATTATTATACCCCACCACCATCGCCGCCATATCCTCTCTTTCTTCACAGCTTTTCGTTTTTGTTAGCGCAACGTACAGCTTTCAATTTATAACAACATCTCGTGAAAATGATGCGATGACATTAGACACGTCATAAATTAGAGGAAAACAATAATCTGTAATTCCTGATAATGATTGGTGCTACTACAAGAAACGCGAGGAGGTTGACTCTTAGATGTCGAGATGTGTTCTTTCCGATTAGTTAACTTTACATACATACATACGTACATACATACATACATACATACACACACACATATATATATATATATATATATGTGTGTGTGTGTGTGTGTGTGTGTGTGTGTGTGTGTGTGTGTGTGTGTGTGTACAGTTACACATATTTTATATGTATATCTTTTATCACTCTTTTCAGTTATTGACTAATAATGCAAACGCGCCCATTATCAGCAACGCCAATACACCAATAATAAAAACAACATCAGCGACTACTACTACTACTACTACTACTACTACTAGTAGTAGTAGATTTAATAGGTAGTGACATCCATTTCCACTAGAAATAACTTTTGTAAAACTTGAGATTTAATTTTATGAAAATCGTTTTACGACCGACAGGAAACCAGTCTTAAAGTAGATGTTATCAATTGTAAGTGTTCTGACATTAGCCAATATTAAATATATTAGAGTGATTTTCATTGAACACGAACTCACTAGAATTTAGAGTTTGGTAAATGCGACATTCATGCTTTTCCCAAGATGTTAGTCACGTCTCGCCAGAAGCATAGCTATTTCTCTA
>NC_142934.1:1758096-1775596 GCF_046866305.1 Octopus bimaculoides | reverse complement strand
TCATATATAAATGCAGTGTCAATACAAACAAATACACACACACATTATCACAGACACGCTTACATATACACACATGAAAATAAGCACGTTCACAAGCACACACAGAAACGCAAGCACTCACTCACACACAGAAACACACTGATATGGAGAAGCCGAAACCCATGCAGACGGTGTATTTCGAGAAACGGCTAATCAAATTGGCTTTCGTTATCCGACGTTTGCAGGAACTGATTAGATGAAGCCGGGTTAATTTTTTTGTTAATCTGCAGCTAATAAGTTCTCTTCCAACCTGGAAACACGGCCAATGATATATAATTAGAGAGAGGGAGGGAGAGAGAAGAAAGGAAGGAGAGATAGAAAGAAAGAGAGAGATAAAATAGAAAGAAAGAAAATAAGAGATAGATTGAGAGTGAGAGAGAAAAAGAGAGAGAGAGAGAGAGAAACAAGGAGAGAATACTGACTATTGAAATGAAAAGTAACTACAACACCATCACCTTCAACAATTACTACTACTACTACTACTACTACTACTACTACTACTACTACTACTACCACCACCACCACTACTACTACTATTGCTGCTGCTGCTGTTGTTGCTTCTACTATAGCAACAACAACGAGAGGAAGAAGATTATATCCCGTCTTGCAATCCTCCATCAATGCAGGCAATTATGGCTGCCGTTGGGAACAAACTAACATCAAAGAGTAGAACGGGAGGGAAAAGGTAAAGGAAAGGGGGGTAAATAAGGGTAGGAAAAAATGACCGTTGTCCACGATTGGTCATCGAGAGTCTCCTTTTATACGTCATCAAGAAATAGCCCAAAATCCGTAAATCATACGTGTCTTTCGATATAGGAACTGGGATCAAATAAAATGATTCCATCAACAACAACAGACTATAGAAATGCCGCCACCACCACCACTACTACCGCCACCACCAGCACCACCACCACCACTACTACCGCCACCACCAGCACCACCACCACCAACAACAACAACAACAACAACAAATACTGCAAAAATAAAAGCCACGACATCCACTAAGATAAAAGTAAAAACATTAACAAATGTAACGCCTGTTGCTGTTCTTATTGATGGTGGTGGTGGTGGTGGTGTTGTCATTCTTGTTGTTTAACCCCAGGTCTTCTGTGATCGCGCCAAACTATGAACACAGACACTCCAACCGTATCAATCCAGGTCGCCTTTATTCCACCCTGCCCCCCTTTTCTTAAAGATAGAACGATGTAATTTGAAGGACATTTCGTTACGATTTCTAGCAAATCAAATATTCCGTAGAGAGTCATCTGTTGACTCGTGTTGTCATCTTTGACGTCGTCGAGGAGAGTCAAGGGTGGACTCTAAGTATGTAGTGTGGAATGGGAAGAGAGGAGAGAGCAGTTTGCTGTGTCTCGTATGGGGCGTGGCACGTAGTGTGTGTTTGTGTGTGTGTGTGTGTGTGATTCTGTGAATGTGTGTGCGTGCGGGTATGTGTGTGTGTGTGTTTTGTAGAGCGACATTTGTGGTGGAAGGTTAAGATGTTGAAATATATATATACGTTGCAGTGGAAATGATAACAGCAGAGAGATTTAGTGACATGTAGGGAGAGGGGGGAGTGGAAAGATAACTTTATTGGAAATGATGATAGTGGTGATGATGATGCTGATGATGTTAAAGGTCGAAGAGGAAAAACGGGAGAGGTAGGAGGAGTGATGAGCTAGAATTATGGAAGCGGAAATAAATAGGTCGAGAAAGTAAGGGGGCGGGAAAAGAGAAAGCTAAGAGAAGTGAACGAGAAAAGGACTAGGGGAAGGGTGAGAAGGTGGAAAAAGACAGAAAAAGCAAATTGCACAAAAAAAAAAACAGAAATTAAATATAAACAAATAAAAAGAAATGATTAAAAAACATTGATGATGTATAAATATAATTAAGGATTAAAAAAGAAAAGATAACGAAGAATGACTGGAAGATATACAGAAATATAATCATGATCCACAGTTGGATTGTTTTTAGATCATATACCCTCACGTATACATACATGCACACAAATGTACACACACACATGTTAACATGTATGTATATATATATATATATATAGAGAGAGATAGATAGATAGATGCATATACTTATATTTTTTATATATGCTTGCATATTTTTTTTTATATATATATTTATATTTATGTACATACATATATACCTTTGTGTGTAGGCGTGTATATATAAATATGTACAAATACAAATATATATATATATTTATTCATTTACACATATGTGTGACTGTGTGTTTACATGTATTTTCATATGTTTATACACATCCATGTCTACAACAGTGAAATGATAATATAAAACTCAAATAAATCCACACACACACTCACACACACATACATACACATTTTCCATACCCACCCCATACACCCACTCACGCACACCCACACACACACCCACCAGCTCATATGTGAATGCCGTGTATATTAGCTGTCTCCACATCTGTACAGTCGGTAATCTGATGACAACAAACGTATAATCTTTATATCGATTATCGTTTGTGTCGACATAAACCACGCCCCGTCCCCTCCACAATACTCCTGTTAATGGGTCAGGCATTTGTCGGTCGGTGACGATTGAATTCAGCATTATATCTCTCTAATATACAATAATAATAATAATAATAACAACAATAATAATGATAATAATAATATGGTAAGAGAAATAATGATGATATGCTCTTGCTAATAGAATGATTATCTTATCTTTTACAACGGTACTCGCACACACGCACACATACACACACACACACACACACACACACACACACACACACGCTCACAGCTGTTTCTCGACTTCTATATATTAATGTGTATCAGTTAAACATTCTTTCCGGTATGAGCAAAACAGAAGACATAAAAAAAAGATCCTATTTATTTGTTCTGCTGTTTTTTTTTATTTTATGATATATTTTTTTGAAATAAATGCTAATAATGATGACGATGTTAGTAATGATGATGATAGTGATGATGATGATGATGATGATGATGATGATGATGATGATGATGATGATGATGAGGGGGAGGAGGAGAATAATGTTTATGGTGACGATGATGATTTCTTCGCATTTTGGCACAGAGCCAGACATTTTAACGGACGGAGCGAGTCAGTTGCATGCACCGTTTTACTCAAACAATGATTTCTTTTACGGAACTCGAAAGGATGAAAGCAATGTTGCTAGAATATGAGTTCAGAATGTCAAGCCGGAAAAAAAGCCGCTGCGCATTTTTTCCGACGCTCTAACGATTCTGCGATCTAGCTACCTTCAACTCAAATGCTGGCACAAGCCTATCAGTTTCAGAGCAAGTGAGTGCTATAGTTGATTATATTGACCCCCACCCCAAATGGTCAGCTGGTGCTTCCTTTCCCAACTCGGAAAGGATGAAAGAGGAAGTCGACCCCGAATTCAGAATGTGAGATCCAGAAGACATCCCGTCAACCTAACTTTTATAAATCCCACCCGCTTAAGTAGGCCTGTAAGAGTAAAGTTGATAAAATCCAATCAAACTAGGTGTTATATCTATTAAATCCACCGTGGTATTTTGGGTCGGAATATTGGTGATTGAATGGAGATAGGAGAAAATTCGAATGACCACCATCTTAGTAAGTAATGTAGGGTTAAAGTCATTCATATCCACCCCTGTACGGGTAAGTGGAATAACCATTAAATCCATTCCAATACATTACTGGTACTTTTCGTTTACCAGCAATTGGGGGACATAATGTAAATACTACTGATATGTCCAGGATGTTGTTGGTAGCGTTTAGCTCAAGGTGGACCCTTACTGATCGGATATATGATCAAAGTTGTTAGAGTAGTGAACATTCCGTCTTTTATATAGGTATTATAGACCTAGGGTGTCTATCACTCCAATGTTATCTTTTTTTTTTTTCAAAGACAATAAAATGTGATTTGAAAGGGATTTGATTACATTTTCTAGAGCGATATCAGACCCCAAAAAGGCTCTTTCGATGAGTGGCCACTTTCTTCTGAGAGCTGAATATGTAACAGAAATACCAAAGAAAGAATCTTTATAGAAAATTGACTCCACTAAGTAAAGCAGGGTTCTGAAGATGTTTGACAAACATACAATCATAAAACAAAAGCGTAAAAGAAAAAACATGAAAACCTACATCGATGGAATTGGCGAACCATTGGCATTTCTTTGGTTATATTTGACATATTCCATAATGGAACTTGCTGAACTGTGACTGAAATCATGAAAATATTATCATTTTAGCAGAGATTTCAAAATATTTACAGCTTTTGTCAAATAGTTTTTTGTTAAACTTTAATGAAATATATTTTAGAATGAAATTATCTGAGAAGGTGAAGATCAAGTAGTTATGGCTTTAATGAACAATCATTTTTGTTAGCAAATTTCTCGTCTTTACTTAAAATTCTCTTCGTAATTACCAGACGAGAATACACACACACACGCACACGCACACACACACGCACACACACGTACACACACTATACAAACACACATATACGTCTTTATATATGTGAATGTATACCCCGTCAATATTTCTTCAATTATTGTATTCAAAAACACTTATCTTTAGGTGTACACACATATATTTGCATACATATGTATAAGATATATGTATAAGATATATGTGCACACACGCATACACATTAAGGCACACAGACACACACACATAGATACGTACATTTATATATGTGTATAAAGTGTATGTATATATATATATATTTATATTAGGGAGATACACAGAAAGTGCCTTGCTAAAAATGTCTATCAATGGTCACGGAATGATTTAAAGAGCATTTTTGTGAAACAAATTTGTGATGAATTTATCAATTTATATACATACTTACGTAAACACACACGCATACATACACACGCACAAATACACAAATACACACTCAGGCACAAATACACACGCACGCACATCATTCTGACAACTTTAGATGTGAAATTATTTTAAAGTTATGCTACAACATCTATATTGCTTGCACTTAATTGCGCCTGGGGTGAATAACCATAGAGGCATTCATTCTTCTCCAGTGTGTATAATGGAATATAATTCATAGTAATGCGCTGCATATTCTATTAACCATCCCAGTCCATGAACTGCATCCTTATTGATGCTCCATCTCCACAGTTCGATATTGGGATGGCACCAATGTTTTAGTAGTTTTTATCTTATGTCCGTCCGCACAGGATAAACAAAATGTTATACTGAACATTTGAACAGGCATTTTCTTGTTTGTGATTTCTTAAAACGAAATTGTTGCCAAATTACATAAGTTCCAAATTCTTCTTCGCGTTTTTCCACTGGATATAACAGTTAACGGCGCTGTCTTTTCATTTACAATCAAATTGGATAGGTTCCTCTTTTCTGTGATTCTTGAAGAAACTGAGTTCTTTGAAATTACTTTCTCCTGTTCCGAAATACTTTCGAAAGGCCGTTTCGTCATAGTCTGCGGATTTGTTTAATAGCACTGAACTCAATTTAAAGAATTAATTGCTTTAGCGTTGCAGGACTGATTTGGAAGGCAAAGAATTTTAGTCACTGCATGTATTTGTTTTGGTGGTATTTCGTGCTTGATGGTTAACTTCAGCGTATTTTCAAATTCTTTCAATAAATAATTTCCTGTAATGACGTTTCGCTGTGAAAATTTTTTTGGGAACGCAAAACATTTTTTAGCTGTGTTAGGTTTAAGTTTTCATGACCCCCCCCCAAAAAAAAACACTTCAATCAAACAAACTTTTCGTACATCGTCTATTTTTAATGAATGGTAGATATATATTAAACCTAATATTCTAGTCCACCTGCCGATAATACCTTAAAACCGAATGCTTAGTTATATAAAACTATTTCTCGACAGGTACGAAAATACAATACTTACCTTTTTCTCTTTTCTTTTTCTTTCAAAAATTTCTTTGAGAACTATTCGTGGGTTTCTGAAATCTTTGGTTAATACACACAAACTGTTACCTTTCGTTTCCTATATTGGAATATGGTTATCTTTCGCAATTTCTTAGCATTTGTGTCACCTCTACGCAATGAGCACTGTTTGTGTTCTTGGATATGTTGAGCTACTGATTAATTTTTACTCGACGTTTCCAAAATGTTATCTCTCACATGCTGCGATATGGCTAAACAGTTATATATATATATATATATATATATATATATATATATATATATATATATATATATATATATATATATATATATATATATATATATATATATATATATATATATATACATACATACAGAGAGAGAGAGAGATAGAGAGAGAAAAAGGGAGACGTTTGTATATGTATATAGCTATCCCAGTTATATATATATATATATATACATATATATATATACATTTATATATGTATATAGCTATCCTTCTCTTTTACCGCATATATTCTTTCTCTCTTTTACTTATTTCACTCATTAGACTACGGCCATGCTGCAAAATTTCACTCGAACAAATGCACCCCGGTACTTGTTTTAGTTTTTTTTTAAGCCTGACACTTATTCTATTCGCTCTTTGTACCAAACCGCTATGTTACAGGGATGTAAACACATCGACGCCGGTTATCAATCGTTGCTGTGGGGCAAACATAAACATAAACACACACCCACATAAACACACACACACACACACACACACACACACACACACACACACACACACACACACACACACACACACAAACACACATATAGTCTCAGTAGATCTTGGATGTACATGGTGACAAAAAGCACATCTCTCTGTACAGTCTATAAAACTCATACTAATACTGAACGAAGCGCCGAAGTATCTTTTTAAACATGGCAGCGTTTTCAATAAAAAATAAGGCCTTCCTCTCATATATAATGATTTCTGTATCACTGTATTAACAATGCAATATGTCTTAGCAGAGCTGGAATTAACGATAACTAACAATGTACAGATTGATGGATAAGATTCTGCAATATTGAACCGAACGAACAAGCAACCCTTTTATTAGTAAGAGTCTTAAATGAGCTGATTACAGTATTACGATTGTCCTATTGACGGAAGTTGACGACATTCTCAATTCAGTCCTTAGTGTTATATGAAATTGTTTGCTAATTAATCCGATGTCACTCTTTGCAGGATTGATTAATCTGTTGTTTGGATTAGAAAGGAAGTTCTTCGCTTGGCCTTTGTTTGTAATGTACGATTGCGCTTAGCTAAATATTATAATCTGTTATCTCCTTACAGTTGTGTAGCCTCGTTATTGATATTGTTATAAGAGACTAAGTTAGATTTTTCTGTAATGTTCATTATCTTTGTTTAATTCATAAATATTTTTCCTTTTACATGATTATATAAAAGTCGTTTTGAATAACATACTGTACGTTTAAAGAGCATGAGTGAACAAATGATCCAATGTCACTCGCAGAATTTAGGTTGATCCGAGTGAATGGCAGTAGTCACTTACCCAATGTGCCGCGCGGCTTGATCACATAGGATTTACTTAACAACGTACCTCTGACGTAACTAGCAAAATTATAATAAAAATTTAGAAACAAATGTTTTCGCGGCCTACATATTCAGTGTATAAATATATTTTCTTTCTAATTAATCCATCTCGGTGTGACAAAAATACTCACTAAGCTTATACTAGCCTTGTTCTAATAGGCAACAGCCCCCTCTTAAAAAATTTATGACTTAGTTTCGGTTTGTGTTGATGCAAGTTGACAATCAGAAAAACCAAAAACAAGTGGTGCCCATGCGACTTACATGAGTCCCTAGAACTCATGGGAAGAAGAGCAGAGACCTGGTGTATCTAATACTATCTAATATAGTTGGCAACAGAGTGGACTCCGCTAAAGTGACAAACGGGATTCATGTTTGTGTTAAACAGGACGATAAAACAGGTCTGTCTTCTAAGAAAAAGACAGAAAAAGCGATGTGGATATCTTCAACATCCACGCTGTTTCTGTCTACCAAATTCCAGTCCAATGGTTTCAACCAACATAAAAGTAGAACGGTCATTTTCCAATGGTGTGCTGCAGCGCCATCTAACCTGGATATCTCACACTGAAAGACGAAATTATAAACCATTATGATTATTGTCTTATTTTTCAGAAAGTTCGGCTTTGATTGTTCTGGTAGATTCTGTGAGAATCTGTCAGAGGCTTCACCGAGTCTTTACCCGCACATTATAAGCTTTGATGCTTTATTTATCGTTGGAGACATTGATACTTCTATTATCATGGGACACATTCAACATCCAAGTACCAATCTGAAAATCCAAGCTGTCCTCAGTAGAGCAGTGTTTTAGGGGCTTGCTCTGCTCTCATGTCAATTCCGATTTCTTTGACACATTCCTCGAACTTTGTTTAAACTAAATTCGATCTTGAACTTGTAAACTTATAACCAAGACCATTCCAGCCATGTTATAATATCCTCTTCGTTCGAGATGCCTGTACCCCAGGCTATATTTATTCAATGTGTCTCTTTAAAGATAGTGAATATGGTTTCAGAGCGAACTGACTGCTATTTCTAGTGTGTCATTAACTGGGTAGTGTGCCTGTTCTTGGCTTACATTAATATGAGAACGTTTATCATAAGAATTCGAAAAGCATCGGACTTTGTGTTAAGTTGATCCATTAACTTACGTCTTTTCAAATCCTGCATAGATTCGCTTTCAACTTTCTTTTGGGATCGATAAATTATAGAAATAATCAATTTTTGACATCGATCTGTCCAACAAGTCTTTCTTTGAAAATAGGCTGCATTATAAGTAATCTGCCATTAATATAAATAATATACGGTCCAATTAGATTATGTTTCCTAGTTAGGAACATCACTGTTGTGAGATCAAACTGTACCAAAATCATTTAGTTGTGTTTTTCTGTTTATCTACGGAATTTCGGTAATAGAAATGGCTCTTTTAAGAATATGATCCAGTCAGGTGTAAAACTGGATTCTTTGGCAGTGTTGTCTTTATATTCTGAAAATAAAGAACAATCAGGTTCATTGCCTTAGAATGCTTACCTGTAAGAAGAGGAACATTTCTCCATTGACTGAGATTATAGACGATGACGTAGCAGCAATGAGATTAGAGATAATTCACCTTAATACAAAACGAAAGAAAGAAGTAAAGCCGTTACTTGGTGTCTCACTGTGTAAGAAATATCAATGTCGGTGTTATAAAGGGCCACTTCGTGTAATCAGGGATCAATTCTTTGCATAACAAGGGACCTCCACTTCGTGTTACGAAGCACCGCCTCTCCGCACCATCAATGTCGTCTGGTGAGCTGGCAGAAACGTTAGCACGCCGGGCGAAATGCATGACGGTATTTCGTCTGCCGCTTCGTTCTGATTTCAGATTCAGCCGAGGTTGACTTTGCCTTTCATCCTTTCGGGGTCGATTAAATAAGTACTAGTTGCGTACAGAGGTCGATGTAATCAACTAGTCCCCTTCCTTCAAAATTTTCAAGTCCTTGTGCCTAGAGTAGAGATATTGTTGTCTGAAGGAAAACAATTGCCAATAAACACTCAAAATGAAAAGAGACGGAAATAATCCTGGAAAGAATTTTAACCAACGATCAAACAATTCTTTGATTCTACTCCCCTGGCTTTATATTTAATCGACCGAAGAAGGCTTGAAAAGCAAATTCGACATCACTGGGATTTGAACTCTGAAGCTAAAGCGGTGAAGCAAATACCAGAAACAATTTCGCCAATCCGTCACCTATATCAGGGAAATTGTTATAAACCATCACATCCTCTCACAGCATTCCTTCTACTCCACGTGGATACATTACAAAAACATTGCTCTATCAGTAATGCAGTGGAATGTATGAAATCCACAACACACACAGCAGTTAGCTTCACTAAAATATCTCACACTGACACAAATACTGGAAATCGTTTTATCACACCGTCTTTCTGCTTATTTCTCTGTTTCGTGCCATTGTCCTCCCCATGTTGTCATTGTTGCTATTGTTATTGTTGTTGTTGTTGTTGTACTACCTATAAGGTTTCACTTTTGTCTGTCTGTTCTACAGCGTATTACTGTATTTAATATTCACAGATATCCTTTCCTATCGATTTAGTTATGGCGGTGATATTCATTTTATTGCGGATCATCATGCTGATATTGTGTTTGACGTTGTCATTCTTAAAGCTACTTCCGTTATTGTTATTATTACTGTTATTGAAATTATTATTATTATTATTATTATTATTATTATTATTATTATTATTATTATTATTATTATTATTATTATTATTATCATTTCATTATTATTTTTATTGTTACCGCTGCTTTCATTATTGTTGCTGTCGTCGTCATCACCATCATCATTATCATTATCATCATCATCATCATCATCATCATCGTCATCTTCATTATTATTATTATTATTATTATTATTATTATCATTATTATTATCATTATTATTATTATTATTTACTACAACAATTGTTATTTTATTATTGCTGCGGCCATTAATACCGTGTTTGTCCTTGTTTTAGTTGCTTACAATACATGACGATGATGACGATGATGATGATGATGACAATGGGAAGGAGGAGGGGCGAGGGATAATGGTTGTTTTGGTAGTTTGTTTGTTACTATTTGTCCGTTCCTTGTTTGTTAAATCGATGTTCATATTATTCGTGTTATTGTTGTTGTCGTTGCTGCTAATGTTGTCATCGTTGTTGTTGTTGTTGTTGTCACTTTTGTCGTTCTTTTTCTATGTAAGTCGCCAGGAATTGCCAAGATTCTTTTATCAGTTACAACAACAACAACAACAACAGGAAAGACAACAAATATATAAAAAAAAACAGAAGCAAACAATATAAACAACAACAAAAAAATAAACAAGGAAATAAGAAAAAAGTAAAACAAAACTGGAAAAAAGAAAGGAAGAAGGAAATACAATCTACAGAACGACATAAATAAAAGAAGGAAAGAAAGAAATAGTGTGTATGTGAGTGTATGTGTGTGTGTGTGTGTGTGTGTGCGTGTGTGAGTGAGAGAGAGAAAAAGAAAGAAAGAAAGAAATACATATAAAGAGGAAAATAAGAAAAGGAAAAAAAGAAACGAAGAAATACGTAAATAAATAAACGAAAAAAGAAAGACTGGAAGAAAGAAAGAAAGGAACAAAAAAAGAAAGATGGAAAAAAGAAAGAAAGAAAGAAGCGAGATATGTCGACTAAAATCTGTAAGATTGCAATATGGCTTCAAGCGGAACATTCACAGAAGGATAGAAATGTTGATGTGAAGAATTTAGCAATAATATAATGGAAGTGTGGACTAGAGCAAAAATAGCGACAACAACAACAACAACAACAGTAATATATAGAGAGAAACAGAAATATACAACAACGGACATCATTCGCACTTAACAGTAATATAAGTGACGAGAGCAACAACAGAACTATTAATAACGTACAATGACATACAATAGCAACAACAACAACGCCGCCACCTCACAACAATACAGTGTAACATTCACCATTGATAATATATAAGAAGCAACACATCAACAAAAACACATGGACACACAATATACAAAAACCATAAGAAACAAACGTTAACAAACGATCTACAACAGCAACAACAGCAACAACAGTAGCAACTACCATTAACAGGTACGACATTCTCTTAACAACGTTCACCAACCTACGCCTAAAAACAACAGACATCAGCCCCTCACATTGACAACAAGAAAACAGCCTCCGTCTAACAACAGATAATGTTAGCCAACATAAACAACATTATGTATCTCGAGGACGTATTCACGAGTGATGAGAAGCAGGGAGGTGAATAAAATCCTAGAATTACAGGGGTCGATATAGTAATGTGCCACTAACAAGATTCGATCCACAAAAGAGGAGAGGTCAGTTTAAAAAAGAAGCCAAATCTGTTACCATCAGTTCGTTTCCCGTACTTGTCCACACTCTATGATGACGAATGTTGGGTAATGATCGACAGAATACGATCGCGAATACAAACAAGCGAACAGCTTCCCTCTTAAGGATCTAGGGAGTGACGTTACTCGATACGAATCGTATCTGTGAGATAAGGGAGTCTCTGTCCAGGTAGGAGACCGACCAAGGGGTTCACCAAGAGCGAGATGGTTGAATGAAGCCCATAATCATAGTTGATTATGGGCTAAGATCGATTTTCCCTTTAATCATTCTCGGGTCGATAAAATAAGTGTCCGTGAAGTAGTGGGGCTTATATAGGAGATCTACTCCCTTCTCTAAAATGAAAATGCTGGACCTGTATCACAGTTTGAAACCGCAACAGCTTTACGATGTTGCACCATCTGCCAGAGATAATAGCCAAAACTGCCTCAAATTACGTCATAGCGATTTAAATAAAGAAGGATCCCTTGGTCAGTGATATACAATAAAACGAGATGGTCACGAACAGAACACCTTCAACTATAAGTTTGTTTAAAGAAGGCGGATTTAAGTGGAAACAACACATATATAATAGAACAGACCTTGGTAACAATAACAATAACAACAGCAACAAGAAAATGGCATTAAGTACACAAGGGCACACGTCGTTAAGAGGAGAGAGCAACACAACGTCTTTTGTATGACTCCATTTAACAATACAAAAATAACAACATAACAACAACAACAACAACAGCAAGAACAACAAGAAGAACGATACAGACCTACAACAACAACAAGTACTACTAGAACCGTTACTAAAATATACATCACTAGCAACAACAACAATTAAATTACAACATACACCACCACCACCACCACCAACACCACAACCACCACCACCACCACAACCACCACCACCACCACCACCACCACCACCAACCCAGTTGTTTAACTCCGATTTTTACAGAGTAAACTTCCGTTATTTCACTTCACAAAAAGCTGTTGACAATTTGGCGCATGCTTATTGGCCACTTGGAGGCGGGAATGAATTTTATAGATACACAAATGCAGCGCACACACATGCGTACATGCACTGACACACATGCAGGCGCGTGGAAACACGCGCTCGCGCACACATACGCCCATCCAAAAGATAAAAAAAACAAAAAAAAATAACAAAACAGTAAGACTCAAGAACATACAAACATGCAACAACAGATTGGTGTATTTGGGTGTGTGCGAGTGTGTGAATTGGTATGTGAGCGTGCGTATGGTCTAGTTTGTGTCTGTGTGTTCCATTGGTTTTGTGTGCGTCTGTGAGAGGCGGTATTTGAGTCCGTGTGCATACGTGTGCATGTGTGTGTAATAGTCTAACTTTATCTAATAGCTGCCATTCAAGAGATTATTAGAAGACTCATAAGCATAACACACACGCACACGCACGCACGTACACACATACACACACATACGCACGCATATATGTAAGTATTCGACGGGCCAACAGACATGAAAGTTATAAGCGGTCAATGAAAACACAACCACACATACACACACACACACGTGCGCATAGAAATATGTGCAGAGACAGACATGCGTACATATGTTTCTCAGAGAATATATCGTTAAAAAATGTTGTTCACTGCATAAGGTCAAACCACACGTTCGTTGTTTTTTTTTACCTTTGAAGCGAAGAGATTCAGCGCCTATATACATATGCCTGTATGTGCGTATGTGCGTGTGCGTGCGCATGTATATATATATATATATATATATATATATATATATGTATTTATTACGTATAGGTAGGCAGATAGACAGATAGACCGATAGACAGATAGACCGATAGACAG
Source organism: Octopus bimaculoides (assembly GCF_046866305.1). NCBI lineage: Eukaryota > Metazoa > Mollusca > Cephalopoda > Octopoda > Octopodidae > Octopus > Octopus bimaculoides. The sequence goes on along the minus strand of NC_142934.1, from coordinate 1,761,838 downwards.
ACAGACGGGTATATATATAAAGAGAGAGAGGGAGCGAGAGAAATAGAGATAGGTAAATAAATAAAAAGATCAACAGATAGACAGATGTATGTATATATATATATATATGTGTGTGTGTATGTATATATATAGACGCAGATATGTACAGTATATTTTCTGTTAATAAATATATGTATTATGTATTTGGTTGTTATGTTTGCCGAGTGTGGGAAGTGGGGAGAGTAAGTTTATAGATGTATAAATGTGTTTGGCTGTTAGGTAAAGCAGTTTTGTAAACCCAGTGAATGCTGTTTGGAATATCAATAGCTACGTCGACAGAATTTCAACAAATTAATGATAATTCTTCAGTTACACAAGAGATGTTACATAAAACGGGAAACCATACCTATTCATCCGCCATCTTTTAAAATGGAGGAGGAAAATACATATTCTATACAGATTTGCAGAACCTATTATTATTATTACTATTATTATTATTATATGAAAACTCACAGCTTATTTTGCTGAGTATTATTATTATTATTATTATTATTATTATTATTATTATTATTATTGCTGTCGTTGTTATGGTTCCTCTTCCTTTTCTTCTTCTTCTTCTTCTTCTTCTTAGTGAGTACCGCACCACTTTACCTATTTTGGAGTGGTGAGGTGTGACGTTACGATCTGCTACAGCGTACATTTTGGAAGCTATAGACTGAGAGGAAGAGAAAGAGTGAGGGTGAGAGGACGGAGAAAGTGAGAGACAGAGAGAGCAATGTATGTGTATATGCGTATATATTTACATCTAGATACTCACACATACATACGCGTGTAGGCATGCATATATATATATATATGTGTGTGTGTGTGTGTGTGTGTGTGTGTGTGTGTGTGTGTACAATATGATATTAATGCATATGTTCACACAAGCATATATATGTTTGTGTGTGTGTGTGTGTGTGTGTGTGTGTGTGTGTAATGTGCCTACAGACATATAGTATTTCATTTATATTCATCCTCTGGTTAGTAAGAGGGGAATAAAAAAAACTTGGATTACGCTGCTGAGATATAATGTTTGTAACCTTTTCTTAGAGACCGTGTTTACAGCCCGTATTAAAAGCAAACATCAATTAATAGTCTTGAAGGAATTGAACCTAAGTTCTTCTTCAGTAATCCTTACCCAAGTTACCGGTCCAGTATATACACTTCTCACCGTATACACCTCAACTCTAACTTTATTCTTATCTTAGCAGTTTCAATGACACCGAAGTCATCGACATTGTCATCGATCTGGGTTGTTGCTGGCGAATTTCCTCTTCCTTTTATTTACCTTTCAATAAAACTCTGCTCCATCAATTTTATATGTTTTTGGCTTCGAGACTATTTACTAAATGCGGATAAGGTGCATTTCAATATGTATAGTCAATGAAATAGTATAATGGATAAATGATAAACGCACGCACACACACACACTCACGCACACATACACATAGAAAAGGCACACACACAAATGCACACTCAAACACATGCAGACAGACACACACACAAACACACACAAACACACACACACATAATATATGTTATCACTTATTTCTTACAAGTCTCAGTGATTACAAATGCGGCCATGCTGGAACACCACCTTGAAGAATTTTCTTTGAGCGAATCGACCGACGTACATAATTAGTTAAAGCTTCCTACTTTCGCTATCAACCCCTTTTGCCAACCACTAAGTTACTGGGACGCAAAGACCCCAATATCGGTTATCAAGCAATGGTTGCAGGCTAACACACACATATACACAAACACCCCCCATATATATATATATATATATATATATATATATATATATATATATATTACAAATTACAAATACTTATGGTTATTTCGATTTCTGACCCCCTATTCCCCACAAAGAAATATATTGTTATGGCAAAGAGATCACACTCTGCATCGTTCATGCCTCTCCCAATTCCAGTTTTACCATTGTAAGACAATGTGAAACATTAAGAGACAGATTGAAACCGTTTTGTCGGTTCACCTTCTCTACGGCTTATCTATCAATATGCACTGCTCATCTCTATACTTCACGAAACATTACGATAATTACACGTATTTATAATTTAATTGCTTATTTTGCCAGTAATTAGGTGGTTCTCATTATTTTTAATTAACACCTTTTATCTCTTCTTCTTAAAATAACAGTAAACACAGACATAGAAAATTTATTGTTTATTACGACATGTCATATTGTATATTATTTATTTTTTTCTTATTTATCTATTTAATTTTCTTCGTTAGATAATTAACGGAATGCACTGACATACGGAATATATACTACATTTTATTTGAAATTAAATTCCTTGCAAAGATATTCTCTTACTTGGCTGTTTTCACCTTTGAAAAATTTCTATATTGATCTTTATAATTTGCAAATCTTTATCAAAATTAGTTTTTGCCTTACTCAATGAATAATGCGCTCTTTTTTTCCTGATAATGTTCCGAATTCTGCTGGTGCTGCTATCGTCATATTTTCTCGGGATATTTGTAACAAGACTAGAAATTCATAATTTCTAAAATTCCTCTCGTCCTTAGCAATTCTTATAATTTCGAAATTAAAAGGTAACGCATTCTTAAAATTTCCAGAGCGTGGATAACAACGATAGCGATAAACAGCAAGAATCGGTAGCGCAACAAAAAACGAATTCTAATTTAAATTCTTAAGAGAGTTGAAGCCTGTCGCTAATAAAATATTTTGAGTTAAGAGAGTTTCCAGTGTTTGTAAATATGTGGTCAAGTTGGTGTGTTGATTGAACTGTCCATGCTATCACCCAAGTCTGTGAATCTATTCGCATAAAAATTTCAGATGAAAAATCTTTGAAATATCTTGTATACTTTCACTCTGCCACCAATAGATTAGATTCGGAGAAACCCTGTCAGTTTTATTTGCTCTTTCTTCGAGAAACCTGGTATTTCTTTTTGTAAGCCAAGAAAAACTAGATATACACAAAATATATGTAATCTCCATTTTGTCGTTTGTGTTTTAAGAAGTCAACGTATTATTTAATTCAGATGGTTTGGCTACTGTTTCTTGCAGGACCGATTACTAAAATGTAGCATAAACGCAGGTCGATCAATCAACTGGAAATTGTAGTTAAGTATTCAATAATCCCTTGCTACCACTTCTAAAAAAGGAGTAGATATTATTGCATAATAGGAAGATACATAGCTCCATAAAACATCGAGATGGCCACAGATGGATTGCTTTTGATCATAGGTATGCTCAATAGGTGTAAAGAACATCAAAACTAATCACGCAGATATGTAAGTATTTAACATATATACGCTATTAGAAAGATGATATCGCAAAGCACGACGGGAAAACAAACGATCTATGGTAAAGTCATTTAGAACACATTAACAGCAATGTATGCCACTCTATAAAACATCACAGAAATCGTCTCATTTCGCATATTTCTAGTCGGCTTTTCATTTCTTTCTTGTTTATTTCATTGCACCAGAAACACTTGTTTTTAACACTGTACACCTCAGCATTTCATCCTCAATGACCCACTCTCCTCTCACCCTCTGTATATGTATATATGTGTGTGAGTATATATATATATATATATATATATATATATATATATATATATATATATATATATATATATATATATATATATATATATATATATGTATGCACGTCTGTTTGTATGTATACCTATTCGTGTGAGTCAATGTACACGCACACATAAACATTATT
>NC_142934.1:1750596-1753096 GCF_046866305.1 Octopus bimaculoides | reverse complement strand
ATTCACCTCACGGAACTTTTTCTTTAACCTTTTCACTACACACACACACACACACATTGTCTGTTTGGCATTAGCCAGCGCTGAATCGGCATTGAGATGATAATCAATCGATCAATATATTTTATAAGCTGTATGATTGATCATGTTTGAAGCATATTAGAAGATATGTGTATGTACCAAATACAGCTCTTACCGATTCACTTCCCGAAACCAGTACAAATCTAATTTTTGATATACTTCTTTAGTTCTCATGCACAATTATTATTATTATTATTTTTATTATTATTATTTATATTATTATTATTAGTATAGTTTAACTTTTTAGAACGTTCGGTCTTGTTTATTCTGGTAGATTCTGTGAGAGCGGACTGCAGCCTGCTGTCAGATGTCTTACAGGGTCCCTTTCCGCGCATTATTAGCTTCATTATCGTGGGAGACATTCAACATCCAAGTACCAAACTCAAAATCCTAGCTGTCCCCAGCAGAGCAGTTTTGTGAGGGCTTGCTCTGCTCACATGTTAATTCCGATTTATTTGACACCCATGACGACTATATTCATCGTTTTAGTCCGTTTAATTCTAGCAGCCGTATAATGACGACTGGGCTTGTGTTGCTCACCCACGGGGCGACTGCCGGGCGAAAACCCGTCACCTGTATTTCCGCCCTCATTTACGCCGTTTTATTATTATTATTATCATTGTCTTTGGACAGTTTCTCACGCTGGAGATGTACTACAGTGTCAGCTGTTCACTACCAGTGAACTAAGGTAACACCTCTTATTTCTCGAGCACCTTTCGGAGTATTCGAGCAGTTCCAAGCAGTTTTCTGCAAGTGCTTCACCCTTATTGCAGCCCCTATTTGTTCCATTTCCTTCTCGAGACTTTTACTCACTATTATTATTATTATTATCATCATCATCATCATTATTATTATCATTATCATTATTATTATCATCATCATCATCATTATTATTATTATTGTTATTATTATTTTTCCTATCTTTTTCTTCTTCATCTTCATCTTCTTCTTCTTCTTCTTCTTCTTCTGATGATGATGATGATGATCATCATCAGTAGTTGTAGTAGTATCCGAATATCGCTTCCCCTTCAAAAAAGACTTCATGGTTGGAAAGAGGTAGAAATTTGATGGTGCAAGGTCACGAGTGTATGGAGGATGAAGAAGGATTTCATGGCCACCGGAGTGTGCTTTCAACATGCACATTGTGAACTGGAGCATTGTCTCGGAGGAGGTGAACTCCTTCGGGCAGCATGCCACACCTCTCTGATTTGATGGCGTCCTGCAATTTCTGCAGCAATTTCTGTTTTTAAATGTGTTACAAACACTTTCCACGCTGCAATTGTTTTTGTCTGAACACACGATCTCAGACCGGGTCACTTGCTATGCAAGTGTATCCTCATAATATATATATATATACATATTCAAATAGACCAACACATGTTTCTACTGCATCGATCAGTAACTGTGGCAGTTACAACCTTACTATGATACCGAAGCAGTTTCTTCAGGGTCTTCAATTCAATATTCTTTGATTTGACTATTTAAAGTTTTATGTACATTTGCTTTGCGTTCTACTTATTGTATATGTATATGTACGTTTATATATTTGTATACACACATAAGTATATTTAGATAGATAAGTAGACAGATAGAGAAATGGACTGATTGATTTATTGAGAGAGGGAGAGACAATAGAATAAATAGAAAGATAAGTAGATAGACAGACATACAGTTAGATAGATAGATAGATAGATAGATAGATAGATAGATAGATAGATAGATAGACAGACAGCTAGTTAGATAGATAGATGTCATGTTTATATTCGGCGTAACGTAACGCGTTGCAGACACACATTATAAATCGATGAACAGGTTTGGATTGAATTCCTTACACCTTCTATAGTTTTATCACCACCATCGTCACCACCGACAACATCACAGTAAATAACACTACAACCGCAACCGTTACACCTAAGAGTACTATTACCACCAATACCATCACAATCAGTGTACCACTGGCACAGCAAACGACACACCACTTAGATCGAAGTCATAATCGCCTCTTCAGGTACTGCCGTCGCCACCATCACCACTAAATCACATCGCGAACACAATGTCCACAACTACCACAATTCAAGCAATACTACCGCTACAACAACCAGCACCAACACTGCCACTACTACTACTACTACTACTACTACTACTACTACTACTACTACTACTACTACTACTACTACTACTACTACTACTACTACTACTACTACTACTAATTCAATGGTTCTTTCTACAATCAGCTGCAAGAGACAATTGTAATATAATGGTCGGAAATAAAGACATCTAGATCCGGATGTAGATAGGAGAGATTATGTATGTATGTGTGTATATGTGTGTATATATATATATATATATATATATATATATATATATATATATATATATATGTGTGTGTGTGTGTGTGTGTGTGTAGGTATGTATAGGTAAA
>NC_142934.1:1715596-1748096 GCF_046866305.1 Octopus bimaculoides | reverse complement strand
TCTCTCTATATATCTGATTTAACAGACATACATAGAAATATATACACACACATATATACACATACACATATATATGTCGGTATATACTCATGTATATATATATATATATATATATATATATATATATATATGTATATGTATGTATATATATATGTATATATATGTATGTATATGTATGTATATATATATGTATATATATGTATATATATATATATATATGTATATATATACATATAAATGTATATGCATATTTATCTATCTATCTATCTCTGTTTATATATATATATATATATATATATATATATATATATATATATATATATATATATATCAGCTATGCGTGTTAATAAAGTATAATGTTACACGATTGTTCGAGCGTTTCATTAACAAACAATGACTATTGTACAATGCTATTTTAAAAATCCAGATGCATTATGAAATCTTCAGAAAACTGTATTGTTTATTATATGTAGGGTTAGTGGAATATCGACAGAGGTTACTTTTATGGGATTAGTAGCCAGCTGTTTTGCTGGTTGCGACAAACTTGAACTGTGAATTCGCACCAAATAACTTGAACCTGATTACACATTAGTTTTAATTACGACAATTACCTTCATTAATGTAATTGTAGTGAGAGAACATGTAATTACTACACAACAAATCCTACTTATTGTTTATCCGTCAATATACGAATGACGATATTCCACCAATCATAATCAGTAGAAAATATTGGTTTCTCACTTTTTATCTTCTGCGTATAGTGTTGCCGATAACGTTGATCTCAATTTAGCTTGTATTAATATAATAATTGATCTCTGAGTGGTTAAAAATATATCCCTTGTTTTGCTGTATTTGATACCATAACTGTGAAGGGGCGAAGTACTTCAACGGTGTTACCTGAGAAGTATGAAGGATGTTACCTAAATATTTCAATGTATTTGATTCCAGAAATGTTGCTATATGCATCAAGATGTTTGGTCTCAGAAAGTTAGTTATGGTTTCTTATATATGAACAAGGCCATACATTTTGGTAACGATAACCGATTATATTAACTCTCGCATGATAAAACGCAAAGAAATGTTTCGCGCGATTTTAACTCAGAACCTCGAATGCCTTAGCTAAATACCGTCAAGTATTTGTCTGTCATTCAGACATTCTACCAATCCACTGCCCTCCGCGAACAGAACACTAAAAGCTACCCCGACCATTGATAGACCTCATCCGGCAACTTGTTTAAATACTGAGCACCATCTTCTCCTCCCTGTTTAATAGCTATAACTTAGAAGAAACAGTCTTTAGTAGACTCGCTTCCATCTAATTCTAAAATTTGGAACAGTCCTTAATCTGAGGTGAGGAGGTTGGAAACTCACTTGCTCCACTACATCCTACAACAGAAACATAGGTATGTTTCTCTGTTATTTCTGTTCTTTTGCAGGGTCTTTGTGCATGTCATTAGCGTGCATTCCAAAACAGGTCAAGTCAATTCAATTGAAGGGTAATCAGCTGAACATTTCCTGTCAATATCCTGTCTTTGAAACCAGGTCAATTCTTGTTCTCTTGGGTATTTTTGGTCACTATAAAACCTGATTTACCACAATATGATATATTTACAGCCACAGACAATGCCAACAGTCCTCATTTCCTGACCTCTACGAAGATATTCCAATATGTCTCTGCCTTTAATGAGGCTAGGTTTTCACGTTTTTCGACTAAGTCGACAGTTATGATCATACCTCTCTGTTTGTCTGTGTGTCGTTCTGTCTGTCTGTCTCTCTCTGTATTTCTCTCGCTCTGTCTCTTCTTTCATATATTATAGGGAGAGAGACAGAGGGACGAGAGAAAAAGAGTGAAAGGAAGAGAAAGGGAGAGAGAGATTGAGAGGCAGAGGGGGAGAGAAGGAAAACATGTTATGACATAGTGATTGCTTAACCACATCAGTTGCGGTACATCGTAACATTGGGAAGTGAGATACATTAGATTCCTTGTCAAAAAAAGGAAGAAAGAGACACAAAGAGAGATAGAGATAGAGAGAGAAAGATAGAGAGAGAGAGAGATAGATAGATAGAGAGAGAGAGAGAGAGAGAGAGAGAGAGATAGAGAGAGAGAGAGAGTGTGTGTGTGTGTGTGTAGACCATCACGTCTACTTAATTTGTCAAAAATTACAGTATCCAATATTTCCTTTGTATATTTTTTAGATGATATTGTGAAGTCTTATAGGGATTTAACTGCTATTTACTGCCAGTCGAGCTCTACTTTATTTTGCTCTTCCTTCGATGTGTGTTGAGGTGCAGATTTATTACAGTCACGGCTTTTTGTATTACCGTCGTATATTAATGAAGTAGGGATATTTTACTCAAATGACGTTTTGTGCTGGTGACGTGTCACATCTCAGTTTAGCGTCTCGCGATGTATAGTTAGGTTTTCAGAGAGATTAACGAAGCAATCAGCAAAAGAAAACCTCTTCATTTGGGAAATTAAACAATTTCATTTATATTCCTGATTAGAAATCAGGAAATAGATATAATGTAAGAATTATAAATAACGGGTTTTTAGATAAGCGCTAAATATTACTGAGTCAAATCCCAAGAGAGTTTATACTTTATTTCGTTTTATCATTCGAAAATATCTACCCAAAGAACTATGTTCAATTCTTTTCCCTCAAAATTATTTGTAAGCTGCTAACCATAGTCTAATAATAATAATAATAATAATAATAATAATAAAATATCCAGATAAATACATAACAAAAACACCAGGACTTACAAATGTATATAACATACAGAAAATTGCACACATCCTACGTAAAACACTTTCACTACAGTAACCATAAGGGCATCACAGCAAACCACAGCACATATCCAAGGCACACAAGCTGCGTTCGGTAGTGAAGTGAAAGCACGTTATAAAAATAAAATTACTGAATAATAATAATAATAATAATAATAATAATAATAATAATAATAATAAAAATGGAAAAACTCTCAAAATACAAAGACCTGGAAATAGAGGTAACTCGAATGTGGAATCTAAAAACAAACAATTCCTATCATAGTAGGTGCCTTAGGTATAATAAAAAAATATTCGGACAAATAAATAACAAAAACACTAGGACTTACAAATATATATAACATACAGAAAATTGCACTACTGGGCACTGCACACATCCTACGCAAAACACTTTCACTACAGTAACCATAATAACACCACAGCAAACCACAGCACATACCCAAGGCGCACAGAGCTGCGCTCGGTAGTGAAGTGAAAGCACGTTATAAAAACAAAACTACTGAACAATAATAATAACAACAACAACGACGACAACAAAAATCAGTTTTGTTAGGGACAGCTATGATACTTAGGAGAATTCTTGGCATCGAAGTCTGCTTGTTGTAGCCTGATGCTAGGAATCTTTCTTTTCCAACCGTCTCATATGTTGTGCGTAGATAAAAATTTAAAAAATACTAATAATGATAAATGCTCTGATGCAGTACCAAGCAGTGGCTCTCAAGGTTTCTGATCTTACCAAATGGTCAGTTGCTTGACCTTAACAAATTGGGCATGTTGCTTAGTAGCTGACGATATATGCTTCTCTGCCCACAAACAAGAGTGGTAGGAGAGCACAATAGCAATGTGTTTGAGAGGAATTCTTTGGAATCCTTTTCAGAAAAAATGACACCATCAGTTTTCACTTTCATAACTGGTAACAAAGAATAAGAAGAAAGAGTGAAAGCATAAAGAAAAAAAAAAACAATCAGGAAAAAATATACATAGTCAAACAGTTTTGTGTAAACGTAATGAAATTCTCTTGTCATTTTATTCATTCCTCCAGGGCGTGAGGTTAGCAAAGCATAATTATATTTGTCTTCATGCATTTTGACGACTGAAAGTATAGTAAGAGTCATAATAGTTTCAGAGAATGTGCACTTTCTGGTGTCCTTCAAAATTACAGCCCTTTGATGTAAAATTTTCAGCAAATTCTTTGGAACTGCTACTGGTGTACATTACACTACACCTCTGTCCATTGAAACTTTTATTTCATTATTTCATTATTCTGTTGTCAGGAATACTCGGACACAGAATGAATGCGAGTAGAACGGTCCGTGGCTCTCTGAGCATCTGACATTCCTGCCTGACAGCGCTTCCGCGCCTGAAGAGTTTATCTCAAACCGGTGGTGTTCCTCGTTAGTACTACCAGGCGAGAGATTTTTGGAAGCTACCCATGGTAGTATCGGGCTCGAAACTCCTACGAAACAGGCTACCTAGTTCACCCTGGTTGATGCCACGAGTTTCCCAAGTGTGTGTGTGTGTATGTGTGTAATCCTAGGTACATAGTGTAGGAGAATAAGGGGAATAAAATTGAATGGCTTCGATTAATGTTCTATTTTAAGGGCTGACCTAAATTTGAATAACTGCGACGTCAACGACCACTGTAAGGCAATGATCTTTGAGAAAAAGTCAAACAACCCGTAGAAGTGAAGAATAGCGTCGAGATATTGCTACGATATATTAACGGTAATGTTTGGGTGATAGATGTGCAAAAGTCGCGTAATTACAACATAGAAAAGTTAAATTCCAATTAATGTAATATAAACAAACGGAAATAATGCGAATAACAAATTTTATTTTAAGATTTCAAGAGGAAGAAAATAAATAAATGCAAACGAAATTAAAGAAAAAAAACGCAATTAATGTTGAAATGAGAGAATAATGAATTAAAGAGTGAGGGGTGGGTGTAAGAATCATCATCATCATCATCATCGTCGTTATCGTCGACGTTGTAATCGTCGTCGCCATCACCATCATCATTAGATTTACATACACGCATGTATTCGCCCAAATACAATAATACACTTCTGTATATAGTTGTATACCTACATATATATATATATATATATATATATATATATATATATATATATATATATATATATATATATATATATATATATACGCATTTGTATACAACTATGTATGTATATATCTATATGTATATCTATATGCATGTATATATATCTGTATGTATATATCTATACAGCGAGCAAAACAAGTACAAACATATAAGCAGACACATATGTACATATATGCATGTGTATGTTTATATATATATGTGTGTGTGTGAGCGTGTGTGTTTTAGTTGCATGTGTATATGAATATACACACCAAATACAAAAACTTATAAACACGCACACCCACATACATACATGCACTCACACGTGAGCGTGCACATACACACACATACACGCATACACACATCGATGTATATAAACAGAGAGAAAAAGATATTCGAAATCCAAAAACAAAAAAGAGAGAATGCATAAAATAAAACATAAAAGAAGAGAGAAGAAAATTTGGTCAAGGCATCCCGAAGATTCCTCGTCTAAAAGCGAATATTTCTAAAGTCTTAATTACTTTCATTTCGTGAAACATCTACTTAGAGCTGGCATGTACAATAAAGTATCAATTTGTAGTCTATCGATCTATCGATTAGAAGCAATTACACACAATTAGATGTTTCTGTTAATTCACTTGATATTTTTTCTTTTATTTTTATATTTTTGAAAAAATTCTTTTGTATGTCTCTTTTATCATTACGTCGATTCTTCAATAAATTATGTATGAGCGTGTATGTGTATCTGTATGGGTATATGCATATGTGGCTTTGTGTATGTATCTATGTATCTTTGTAATTGAATATAATGGTGTAAGAGATATGTGTGTGTGTATATATATATATATATATATATATATATATATATATATATATATATATATATATATATATATGTGTGTGTGTGTGTGTGTGTGTGTGTGTACTTATGCATAAATATATCTATATAATATATATAAATATATATGTATATATATGTGTGTATGTTTTCGTACGGTTTTGCTCCACTCTCTCTCTGTGTATATATGTATATGTATATATATATATATATGTATATATGTGTGTGTGTGTGTGTATGTATGTAAATATATATATATATATATATATATATATATATATATATATATATATACATACAACATAGGGATACACATACACGTCTCATAATCTGATCATTACCAACACAATCTTCCGGCAGAAAAATCAGACGAAAAAGATCCCGTTTGAAACTCAGTTTCAAACACTGTCCTCTTATTGGCTAAACCAAAGCCAAGACCATTGAGTTTTTCATTAACAATGATTTGCTCTCGTGTCCCACGAGAGTCGCCGAACGTTGGACAGATCATAGTATCCCAAAAATAAGCACCAGATTTTCGGCATCAGGCATCAAGTGGCTCTGACATTTTAAGATATTTCTGATATTTCTACGGTTACGCCTGACTCACACAAGCTGTCAGTCTGAAAGCCCCAGCACCCTCACGCCGTGGTAGTTAGAATAGCTTCTAAATATCTCTCTCCATATCGTATAACTTTCATCATGATATGACCGATATTAGCAGATTCCAAACAAAAATACTGTGAACTATCGTCCGTTAAACACTATCAAAATAAAGCGGCATGATCTTCGTCTCCTGAAAATGTTGGCAGGAAACGCCAGCTGGAGAACGATAGAATTAAAGTCTACAATTTCAGGAATCACAATTAACATCGTATTTGATTAGAAACTTTTGAAAGATAGAAAGCTGCTGGAGAGTATCAAGCTTGGCACTAAGTAATTTCTCGTTTGGAAGAAATTGGTATGAATGAAGACTTTACATATCACATATAAGTTTCTAGTTTGATACAATTTTCTGAAATGCAATATTTATAATAAATAACTATTAAAAACAAAATTATATACGTTGCTCCGGAAGTATTGTTTACAATATTTTGCTCTTGAAGACAAATTAGTCCGTAGCAGAATTTTAAAGTTTAACATCCGAAGGATCGGATATCTGTAAATTTTTCATAATGTATGAATCTTGAAAGATATTTCCATGGATTTCTTCCCATAACATGTAATTTTTCTCAAAGATAGCATTTATTTCTAAATTCTCTCCCTTTCCCCTTGCGTGTCGCTAACAAATATCTCTGAAGAATTCAGAAGAAAGAAATTTCAAAAACTGAAAAATTTCTGGTAACTCGTGGATTAATTGCTAGAAGATATTTCATCTGGCGCTTTACGTTCCGAATCCCGACGAGATCAACGTTTCGTCCTTTTCATCCTTTCGGAGTCGATAAAATAAAGTAGCAGTCAGGAACTGCGGTCGGTGCTCTCATTCAAGATTTCTGGCCTTGGACCCATTAAAGTACGGGCGTCCCCTTCGGAGGGAATGCTGTACACTCAATCAATCACTTACACGCCGTAGGAATCTGGTCAGCAGCCTAATAATTCTCATAAAAAAATATACATATGTACATACAAACATATTTGTGTTTCAATATGTATGTATTTATGCGTGTGAATATGGTTCTAGATGCATGTGTGAGTGCACGGATGTATATGCTGACGGACACACTTTTGCAGAATTATAGACAACGAGATGTCAACGTGCGTCTGAAGATGTTAGTTATCGAACCACGTTGAGTTTCTTGAAGCTAATATTAACATGGATTGGGAAAAGTTTTATAATTGCAAACACACACGCGCACACACACACACATACACGCGCACACACACACATGCGCACAAAGACATACGCATATGCAAACACACGCATGCACACATAAATACATACAAGACTGGGCAGTCTGTAAGTGCGCATGAATGTAGCTGTGAAAGTGGGGAACTTGATACATTGAAAGTAATGACATATACATACATACATATATAAATATATATATAATTTTATACATATATATAATTATATGCACACACACACACGCACACAAACACACACATATATATATATATATACATATACATACATACAGGTATATATGGATATAGATTATCTGTGTTGCTGTCTTTTTCTCTCCCTCACTTTATATATATGATATATATATATATATATATATATATATATATATATAATACAGTATATAAAATGTTATATATATTATATATATACATATATACTTATTTACATATATATACGTGTGTGTTTATGTATGCATACAGATTGAGAAAAAGAGAGGGTAAGCGAGAGTGAGAGAGTGAGAGGAAGAATTGGCATCAGAGAATGAATTTAAATCTAATATCAGAAGAATATAAGTAGGTTTGTGTTGTGTCTTGTTGCAATACAATGGCTCTATGTTCAGATGTACTTGAAATGGAAGATATGTATTGACGAGGAGGAGAAGGTGTTGGTGGTGGTGGGAGGAGGAGAGAATTAGATATCTATTGGTGATGTGAAGGTGAATGCGGAGTGGGGGATGCCAGGTTTCTATTGGTGATTGCTAATAATAATAATATTCGATGGAAAATGTTTGGTTCTAACCACGCAACATGGTATTCCAGTCCATAGAATTTGGACTAGACACCACGCAACGTATATAACTCACTGCTTGTTTATGAATGTTGTTGTTTTTGCTGCTGTTGTCGTTTTTCTATTGCTGCATCTGCTGTTGTTGCTCTTAAAGGTGTTGAAGCAGTTGTTGTTGTTGTTGTTGTTGTCTCAACTGTTGTTTTGTTGCTAAAATTTTCCCTGATTTGTTATTAAAGCTCTTACCGTTGTAGTTGTTGCTGTTGTTTTGGCTGCTACTGTTTTTGTTGTTCTTCTTGTTGTTATTGTTGGCAGTGGTGATATTTTGGGGTTGGATGGGAAAGAGACGTAGGCGTGGCGGAGAAGAAGGTGAGGACGGCGATGCTGTTGTCGCTGATGCAAAAGAGTATCTCTATTGAGCGCAGAGATCAATGATAGATATATGTGAAGAGAGATGATTGTTTGAAGAGGGTTTGGGAAAGCGAGAGAGACAGAGATAGACAGGTAGATAGACAGGCAGATAGACAGGTAGATAGACATAGAGACAAAGAGGTGAGGGGTGAGAGAGGTGTACATATATGCTTGCATATATTTGTGAGTGTGTGTGTGTGTGTGTGTCTAGAGAGAGGGAGAAAGTGAGAAAGATGTCTGCTCTAAGCAGAGAGACTTAAACATACAGAGTAGGGAGATTAAATTGAGATGTAGATTCTAAAGGCAAACATCACACGCACACATGTGTCTGTGTGTCGATAGGTATGCTTGTGTTAATCGAGGAATGGCTGTGTGGTTTTCTAAGCAAGAAGTTTCCTTCGTAAGCATTAGGTTCCGGTATCGATTCCACTGTACGACATCTTGTGCAAAGTTCTTGTTAGGATAACGTCGGGTCGAACCAAGGCAAGTTCAGGAAATTTGAGTAGGTGGAAACGGTTTCGAATGGCCTGTACCCGGGAGTTGAATAATGTCTATCCGTTGGTTTGCGTTGATTATACTCGAGAAATAAAAGAAAAACACACAAAGAATCCATTATATGTCTGCGGAATACTCAGCTACCCCACTAAGTTTATCCGACAACTTGACGCTGATACGTCGACATCTACGGAAGATTCTGCGACCGGTATTCGCACTGAATATCGAGTGAAGCTGACGGCTGGTACCTTAAACTTCTGCACGGGTCTTGCTGATATTTTGCATGGGTACTCATCAGTAATGGTCCCCCTCGGTCACGAGTGGACAGTCATCATATCTATCTATCTACACACTCTCTCTCTCTTTCTCTCTCTCTCTATCTCTCTCTCTCTCTCTCTCTTCATACATATACACACGCGTGCGTACGTACGAACAAACACACACAGAGTTTTGTGGGCGTATTTCATGTCCGCATCATCAGATATTGGTCGTCAGGGAAAAGCGAAATTAAAATTTCCGTCCATTGCATGAGTCACATTACCTGGTAGATTCCACCATCTTAGCGACTCCATATTTTATGTTACATGCGTCACGTGGTAGTGTAAACAGGCTGCTATCACCATTTAGATGGCAAACTTCAGTGTCTGATACTTCAGATTGCTACGTTCGTGTGTTCCATTAATCCAATGCTCACATGCATATACATATACATCGATACACCCCCACCCGCCTCACACACATTTATCCCAACTAATAATACTGTTGATTACCGATATATACGATATTCCAATTCCGTACTGTTTATCGTGTGTGTGTGTGTGTGTGTGTCTAAAATCGGGTAATACGTTAGAAAAGGTAGCTTTAATAAAAAACCAATAATTATGAAATAGCTAAGACTCTTCCCAGTGAAATTAGTAATTCTATAGATTAAGCAATAGACTTGATGGTAATTTATATTAACGGCACAAACCATTACAACGTTCTACTGCATTCCCGTGGAAAATTTCCATCTCGTAAACAAAAGTTTGCAAATACATCTATACATGCCTATTCACATTCCTATCTATCTATCTATCTATCTATCTATCTATCTATCTATCTATCTATCTATCTATCTATCTATCTATCTATCTATCTATCTATCTATCTATGTGGTCTTCTTTATATATATATATATATATATATATATATATATATATATATATATATATGTATGAATATATGTATATATATGTATGACTGTGCGTATGTAGAACTATATGTGTGACATATACCAAATTATTACAATGGCATAAAATCCCATAATTATATCTTTACATATATTCAAGAAAATTCTTTGATTATTCCTCAAGAATACCTTACTCTGATTTATATCCATTCTCTCACATTGAATCATGTTTTTGGCAATTCCAGTCATTTAATTACGACAGATAATGTAGCTCTGATTACTGCAACAGGGAAATATTTGTAGAACCAGCATAATATGTTATACACGTATATTACATAGTGTACCTATGAAGCAGACGTACATTAGAGAAACTACTTCATGATAAGCGTGAACGTGCGCATGCGTGTGTATGTGTGTTTTAAAGCTTTTAGTGCTTAGTACAGATTAAAATATTTTCGTGTGTGCTTGTATGGCAGTATTTAGTGTTCAGTTCATAAAAGAGGTTTTTGTTTATTAAATATCATTAAGAGTATGTGTTCGTTAAGCAGTGTAAGACATACGAGGAAGCACGCCGTCTACTGCGTGATATTCTGTATATTAGAATATATATATATATATATATATATATATGTATATGTATGACGGACTTCGTTCAGTTTCCGTCAACCAAATCCACTCACAAGGCATTGGTCGGTCCGAGGCTATAGTAGAAGGCACTTACCTAAAGTGCCACGTAGTGGGACCGAACCCGGAACCATGTGGTTGGTTAGCAAGCTACATACCACACAGCCACTCCCTCCTGCCACTTTCCTACATGGCACCACTTCTTCGTGGCTCACTCGCAGTCTCCTCCAACTATACTGAACCCATTTTCTTTACACTTTCTTCCCCACTTTTCTATGTAACCTTTTTATTACTCAATGACGAAAGATTAATTAGACCGAAACGACCATCTTTCTTTATCTTTTCAGTCAATAGTAACGAAAGAAACATTATGCATATACTGAAACACACACACACACACACACACACACACACACACACACACACACACACACACACACGCAAACACTCACACACACACACACACACACACACAGATAAAATGTGTACATATATATATACACGTAAGTATATATGCGCTTTCATATATATATATATATATATATATATATATATATATATATATATATATATTCTTTTGGGGGGATTTATACATATATACACATATATACATACATATATATATATATATATATATATATATATATATATATATATATATATATATATATATATATATATACATATATATATATATATACATGTATATAGACACATAGACATATGTAACTATATATATGTATACATAGGTGTGTGTGTAGGTTTATTTGTCTTTAAAGGATGAAGAAATACATGCAGAATATAAATCATTCCATGTGTATAAATACGTTTTATTCACTTACAATGCTAAAATATATTTATACACATCCATTCATATATACTTATGTATATATATATGTATTTGCAATGAAATAAGTTTATGTAAATGTGTATATTCATGAAATAATCAATATAGACAGATACACGGTTATGTAGAAATAATCTGCGTAACGCAAACACACACACATACACACACACACACACACATGCATGCATATTGGTTCAATGGGCATATCTATAAAGTAATCTCTCACTCTTTCTCTCCATCCATATATATATATACTCACCTCCCGCCATACAGATGGGTGCATAAAGCTTAAAAATATATCCCAACACATGTACATTCCTTTTCATATAAATATATACACTACGCATATATATATATATATATATATATATATGTTTCTAAACAAATCTGTTAGTGTGTATCTAACTGCATTTCCTTCTATAATGGCGTATATGTATTTGGCATTGCTTTTCCCATAAACCTTTATTGGGGTGCAACAGGGAGCAAGTGGCGCTTTTATGTAACCAATTTATTAATAACTTCACATTGCCGCTGTTTATGACTTGCAGAATATACCAGTTTTATTACAGTTTTACACACCGAATGCTAACTCCTATCATGTCATGTGCCTCCACTAGAAATCATGGTTGAGAAATATTACGATGTAGACTAGCGGTGTAGGTGGCGCTGTGATACATGGTGTTTCATACATGTGTGTAAATGTATTAAATAGAAAAGAAAAACGATAATAATTTCGCAGCTTCTCTTATTCTTCTTTTAATGTTTTCAGGCGTTAGACTTTGGTTACAGAGAAGCACCGCCTTCTATATCTTGGGCACTGTCTTTCTTCCTTCGATTACGCTATTAGTGTATGTGTGTGTGTATAGTGAGTGGTGTGCGTGTGGAGGCTTCAGCAATGTTCCTGTCTAGCAGATTTTGCACACAAGTTATTGATCGAGCTAAGCTATTACGCTATTATGCAATAAGAGAATAACCCAAGTTACCGATCTCTGGGATCGAACGCAAATTCAAGTGTTTTGAAAATGAGAATCTGAGCAACGCGTCTATGTCCCCACCAGGAGTAAAAGTTCAAATGTATTCTTGTATCTGGAATGAGAAAAATAACTATAAATAAAAATGTGTGATTGTATTTCAATTCCTAATTTACCGATCGGTTCATGTTCAACATGTTTTTTTTCGTTAAATCAATACAAAAACACATTTCGCCTTAGAAAGCACCACAACATCCTACATACAGCAATTGTAATGCAGTCATACAACAATTATTATTTAAACTGGTGGCTTTTGTAAAGCATTATAATGATACTTACGTACGGCTACATCGAATGATGCGTTATAATATTTAGTGCCTCCCCGACTTGTTGTAGGTCATGATTAATCGGATCTACGGTGCAAGAGGATCCAGTCGTGGCCACGTCATCGGTTTTTATTGCTATAACATTCATTGTCCCAAACATTCTTCCTTTTCAAAATTGTAAATTAAGGCAGATTTTGCTGCTATTTCATTCGGGATAGAGTCATGTTTTAACCAGTCATGGTTCTTCATTACCAAATCATTTCTCATTCAAGAAAAGTGTTTCCAGAAGCATTTCAGTCATGACCAAATGACAATATTATATCATGTCACTTTCTCTTTCCCCAAACTGCTAAAGTCAACGTGACATTTCATCTGTCCGGAAGCAATAAATTAGACATATTTCATGACCTTTTTAGCTCTATATTCTTTTCTACTCTTGGTACAAGGCATGAAAATTTTTGGGGAGAGTACCAGTCGATTAGATGGACCCCAGTACGCAACTGGTACTTAATTTATCGACCCCTAAAGGATGAAAGGCAAAGTGGACCTCGGCGGAATTTGAACTCAAAACGAAAAGACAGACGAAATACTGCTAAGCATTTAGTCCTATCTCAGACTTGATCTCGAAGGCCTTTGATGAAAATCTATATTTACTTCCATTTTTTGCTCGTTGGAGAATAAAATACGAGCGGAATATTACTGAGAAAACACTGCTTCTTGAATGGTTGGCCTTTAATTCTCGAAAATCTCAGGCATTTCTATCTGTGCATTCTGGATCTAAGCTAAAGTGACAGCGCTAGATATAGCTTTCTTCAATTAAACCAAACTACCTCAAAATAAGTGCACAGCCGATAATGTAGTCCCAGATACACTTACTTAAACAACAAAGTAAAAATGTTTTTAATCATGGGCCTTCCCGAACAGTACTGACCTAGGGCTAAACAACAGCTATGATTATATCATGTTGAAAGACAGCAATACACTTTGTGAAAATCAAAACATCGGATAAATAAAACATTAAGCTAAAATATGTGAAGTCTTCAGTCCGATGTGAAACCTTTTAAGATTAAAATTCATTCAGCGTTTGGAAAGAAAAAAAAATATAAAAAAAATAACATACTAGCCATTATTGAGACTGTCTAAGAATGTGCTCTTAACTAAATGGTAACTTAAGAAAGTTTAGAATTGCGAAAGATTCGGAATAAATACCATTTAATAATATTTAAGTTAGCTAAATCGTGTTTGGAACGCCATTTCTGTACAGGAAAACAAAACAAAACAAAAAGGAAAGAGAAAAATATAAGATGAAAGCATATTTGCTGATAGTCTTTTATAAAACAATTAGGCTCCAAATTTGCCATAAATGTCGGTTCCACTATCAAAATATCCCATTAAATTCGAATAACAAAGCTTAGATTTCCCATAGTTATATTTATGACTTTTTAGAAAGAATTTTAGTTCGGTAAAAAATAAACAAAAAGAAAAAATAAAAGACGTAAATTTTCAATGGTTTATTAAATAAATGAGTGAATCAAATAATTATTATAATTCCCTCTCCACCCTCCATCCCTTAATTATGCCTAACCTACTACCCTCCACCCTCTCTCTCTCTCTCTCTCTCTCTCTCTCTCTCTCTCTCTTTATGTTAGATTGAAAAGAAAGTTTAATTTCAGATAATTTTTACGAACTTAATATTCAACAATTACTTTTGTTTACAAATGACAATAATGACAATTTAATATCCATTGTCTTTACTGGGTAAAAATAATGCGATAGAAAGGGTGTATAGAGGGTATATAGAGACATTAGATACACAGTAATTCGCTGCATACAATGTAAGGAATTAATGCATTCATGAGAGGGACACTCGGTGCAGACTTGTGGACTACAAACTATCAACTATGCCTAGTATATATATACGGCTGTAGGTATATACATACATTAATAGGTATATATATATATATATATATATATATATATATATATATATATATATATATATATATATATATATATGTTTGTGTGTGTGTGTGTGTGTGTGTGTGTGTGTGTGTGTGTGTGTAGCTAAACACTGAGGAAGTTCTTACAGTTAATTTGCCGAAACGCGTGTGTCTTTCTGTGCATAAAATATTAGTGTTTTCTGTAATTTAGTAGCACACACATATACACATTCACACACTCACAGACTCTGTCTCTGTCTACCTGTCTCCCTCTCTCTCATAAACAAACACACACACATACACACACATACTTATTCAGTGGAGAAAATGATTAATTCGCTGTTCATATCTCGTGTTCCTCCTTCATCAGGCAAGTTGTGATAACCTCCCTTCAGCCTGTATCCGGCAGTTTTACAAAAGATCATGTCAAGAATCTAAGTTTCATAACCGTGTACTACAATCGTGTGAAACCGTCTGCACTTACTGCAGCGATACAAGCGGATAATACAGTAATTACATTTCGTCCGGGTTTATAGCACATAAACTGGTGGGAGAGGGCGTGATCGAAATGTGAAACCTCTTAACATTCTAAATGATGGACGTGGCGACATTTTAATCGCAATTACATTAGTAGAGAGGGTAACAAATCATTAGCTTTCTAACTGATACTTGTACGAGAAGGCAGAGAGGATAATCCCAGACTAGATATCGAAATTAAAAGATATTAACTACACACAACACACACTTGTGAACACACAAACTCACTGATATTTAGACACAAACATCGATACGAAAACAAGCAATTTCGGGTTTAGCCCCAAAGTAGTCCCGATAGTGTAGACCTACGATATAAAAAATATGGTAGCTATGAGCCGCCTAATTATTTTTTAATGCATAACGTAGTCACTGTTTTTTTTTTTTTACGGTGCCAAGTTTAAAAGGGGGTGAGAGAGCTGGGTAACTCTTATCCAGTAAACTTGGGTTCAAAGACATTCCAAACCCTAATTCCACGGTGCAAGGAAGCACAAGATACTTTGCACAACGTCGCCTTTCTAAGATATGATGGTACGATATGAAGGAGATTTGTCTGCTATTACTACCAAGCTGAGCGTCCAAATAGAATCCCCCACCATTCGTGCGATTTGAACCAGGTCAAGCAACTACTTAAACGTTCTCTTCTTTCCATGAACTTCAAATAATCATTTAATATTGATTTCAAATTTTGGCACAAATAATTTTTACGGGGTGGGTTAAATTAATTTCATCGACGACAGTGTTTGAGTGGTATTTATGTTATCTACACCGAAAGAATAAGAGGGACAGTCGACGTCAGCGGAACTTGAACGCTGAGGCTGAAGACGCACGAGATGCTGTTCAGAGGTTTTCCGTCCCAGTAACGATTCTGTCAGCTCGCCGCCTAAGCTAATTAGTTAATATTGACAGAAGAGTGATGGATTTACTCAGAGCACAATTATTCAGAATTAACAGATGGATAAATAATGTCATAAAGAATATTCTTGAAATTCTCAAGAATAAGGTGAGATGAGGTGTCCAAAGAATGATCAACAGACGTTTTACCCGGTGGCGCCCACACACTGGACACAGAACTTTGTAACAACGCACGGTAGTGATTAGTGTGTCTCCCCCTCCCTCCATTGCTCACCTTAGTTGGTCCTGTCTATCCTTCTGTCGCCATCTTTGCATCTCGCACACACACACTTGTATGCAAACGAGTATACATACATACATACATGCATGCATACATACATACATACATACATACATACATACGTGTATATATATATATATATATATATATATATATATATATATATATATATATATATATATATATATATATATATATATACGCACGTACACACATATATATACACACACATATTGTACTTAGACATACATGTATGTATATAATATGTATTTGTTGGTTTCTCTCCCACTCATTGCGTTTCTCTCTCTCTGGGCATGCGTATATACGTGCATATATGTATATATATATATGCGTATGTGTGTGTGTGCTTATACATACAATTATATATATGTATATACATACATATATATGTATACACACAGGTGTATATGTATATACATAAACTTACACACACACACACACACATATAGTTCCTTTGTTTTCTGTCTTTGTCGTTCAATCTCTCCATCAGTCAGGACAGGCTCAGACATACACACACACTCACTCACACACATAGACACACATGCAATGATACTTCAGCAGAAGCACACGCACATTCACACACACACACACACATGCAAACACACACACATAGATATATATATAATTACTGTTTACTGATCGTTCGATGGTCTGTATCGATTTTCTGTGGATTCTTTTGAACTATTTCCGATAGAGTAGAGAGAATAACGAAGACAACAATATTCTCTTAGAAATATAAAGTCGCCAGTAGCTTCGTTTATTGAACTCATTCGAGAAATACAACGGACACATAACAAAACATAAAATTAACAAAAAAAAACATATGTTCATGTGTATGTGTGTGTGTGTGTGTGTGTGTGTGTGCGTGTGTGTGTGCCTGTGTGTGAGTTTGCATTCGTATATGACAAAATAGAGAACAGTAATAAAAAAGGTATGTTCATATATATGAATGTGTGCGTATATATATATATATATATATATATATATATATATATGAATGAGTATGTATGTTCTACACACGTATAAACATGTGCATATATAGGTGCATATGTTATGGGCATTTATTTATAATTATATATACGTAGGGCATATATCATTGCATATGTATATATATACTAATATTTATACATACATAAATACATACACACACATGTATACTTACATACATACATCTATATATATATATATATATATATATATATATATATATATATATATATATGTATATATATTTATGTATACATACATACACATATATCAATTGAAATGCACAGATAAACACATGTGAGCGAGATATCGAGAGAGAGAGAGAGAGAGGGTGGGGGAGGGAGAGAGATATATAGAAACAGAGTGAGACTGAGAGAGAAAGAGAGAAACATGTAAATGCATAAATACACACACGCATAGAAAGATGTATTTAATAAAGGCTATGGTGATTATGATGTTGGTAATAATAATAATAATAATCATGATAATGATTCTAATAATGATGATGATGATGATGACAATAATAATAATAATGATAATAATAATGATGATAATAATAAAAATAATAATGATAATAATGATGGTAATAATGATAGTAATAATAATAATAATAATAATAATAATAATAATAATAATAATAATAATAATAATAATAATAATAATGATAATGATAATAATAATAATAATGATATTGATAATGATAATAATAATATCAATGATAATAATAATGATATTCTTTTTATTATCATAATAATAAAAATGATAATAATAATAATAATAATAATAATAACGATTATAGTAATTCTAATGATAATACTAATAATAATTTTGGTAATGACTTCCTCGAATTCAGTGCTTGTCTACGATTCTTTCTGGCCAGTGGGTTTCCAATGTAAATTTACAATTGTTTAGTTAATATAAGCATTCTTTGAAGAATTCAGCCTGGTCGGCCTGGAATTACCATAAATTGAAGACTGCATTGATATATCTTGTGGATTGATATTGATACGAATAATCTAGCATATTATCTACATAATGTCTAGGTAGATGATTACGAATTATGATTGTCCCTATCTTTCTTTCTCTTTATCCATCTCTCTCCTTCACTCTCTCTCTTTCTCTCTCTGTATATTTGTATACGTGTATATATATATATTTATATATATACACGTATATATGCACATATATATATATAGATATATATATATATATATATATACACACACACATAAATAGAGACCCAACTATGCTACCTCTATAAATATATATATATCGATACATGAATATACAATACGTATACAAACATGCAAGCATGCATACATATTTACGAGCTTACACAACCACACACACAGGCAAACACACACACACGCACACACACACACACAAACGTATACGCATACGCATACACAGAGGTCTGTGTGAGTGTGTGTAGATATCTAGATATCGTTATAATACATTGTTGCATTGAGACTAGTAGTAAAGTCAGCATTGTTGCTCAACCACTAGTTTTAGTTGTTCAATGCACTGGCTTCCTTCAGGGGACTCTTCCGAAGCTTTGCTGTAGGCCTGGTGCAAATACAAACGCCATTTTGAAATTTGAAATTAAATTATAATAAACGTAAAACTCACATGAAAATATAAAACAATTACATTTCTGTCACTTAACTTTGATCGCTTAATGGTGTTACGGTTTTATGCTTCGGTTAATATAACTATCAAGATGAAACGAGTTTCGAATTATATATTGCGGTGGTGTGTTCAATCCCTGGCTCAGTCAGTCTACTTTTTGGGTCAATAATATCTACTTACATACATGAGTATATGTTTATATATATATATATATATATATATATATATAGGTGTGTGTGTGTATATATATATATGTATACGTGTGTGTGTATCATTTTGTTTGTGTGTGTTTATGTGTATGTATGACTACCAGTGTATGAATATATACAGATATATGCATACTCATGTATGTATAAGTATATATCTGCGCAATTCCAAGTATACACACACACATTTATTTATACGGTGTATACATACGGATACACAAAAGAGCACACACTCAGTTTATATGTATCCATCCATCCATCCATACATACATACATACATGTGAATGTATCATATTTAAGAAGACTATTCTTAGCATGTTTGTAATGTTTCGAATTAGTTGCCTTCATCAGACTAAAAGATATTTCGGTTTTCCAAAGCGTTCATACGTTTTGATCCGTCTCTTTTGAATTTGATTATTGTAGTTGCTTAATGGATGTGGTATTCTTGCGTATTTTATCATTTAAAACAAAAAAGACAGAAGACATATAGATGGCATGACAGGCCTTGACTACTGGGGTCGATTGGAAAAGCTCAAGCTTTATTCTCTCCAACGTCGCCGTGAACGCTACATCATCTGCATGATGTGGAAAATATTCCATTAGCAGTGCCCAAGTGATGTTGGCATCACCGAACCCCATGCGATTCGCCCACAACATAAATCATACTCACATCACATAACAACAGCACGGCACAATTATTTCACTTCAATTGGCTCCGATCTCTTTAACATTACACCAAAACACATTAAAGCAGAAACAGACTCCATAAAGTTCAAGAAGTCTTTCGACAAATTCCTTCAAGAAATCCCGGATTAACCTCCTTAATCTGGATATCTTTCTACAAACAATAACTCTCTCCTTGAGTGGGCCATGTTGTCTGATTCCGGACTTTGCCAGGTGGTGCTATTAAGTTAGACATGACCTGGGCTAATACTGACCGAAGCCTGTCAAAGTATATGTTTATGAAACATTTATTTCGTTGCACAGAAAAATGAATCCTACTTTATATATGAGATTTGGAACAAAAAAAAAAAGTAAAAATAAAAACTAAAGTTAGATTTTCACGGATTCAACTTAACCGAGAATTCGAAGTCACTCACTAACATTTCCACGTAAATATGCCACCAACACTATACTTTTCTTGAAGGTGCTCTATGATGCTTCAATCACTGATTGATTTCTGTAGATCTAACTTATATATGAACACAAACTTTACTACACATATACATACACACATGATGTTAAATGTTATCCTGTGAAAGAAAGTGCAATACACACATACATATATGTAAGCATGCATGTATGCATAGATAGATATATGTATGTGTGTGTGTGTGTGTGTGTGTATGCATGTATATATGTCTATGCATAATGATGGTAATAACATATTTACAACTGATAGAATATCTAAACATACCACACACATGCGTAATCTATGTTTCTAATGACATCTGCTTTGTTATTTATTCACGGCGCATTTAATTCAAAAGTGTAAATCTATTTTGTGTTTGTCTGGCGCTTTCTAACCGACTGCCCTTAATAAAGAGACCAATGGAGTTTGATTTTCATCTTTTTATTTCTAAATTCGATTGATGTCTGAGATCAATTGTGACATTGATCCCACAAGCGTTAGTTAAATGATTGCTAATAATATATTGGATTCGATTATTTGTGGCCAATCGAAGGCAATCAATACAACAGAATACCATAATTAGATGTTTGTCTGTTTTGTGTCAGTTTAAGAATTATTAAATAATGGTAAGCTCTTGTCATAATTCAATTAAAAATTCTTCATCGGAAATATATTTTTGTATTTAAAGTATCTCTAGATTAGAGAAGGAAATACATAGCGCTCTTACAAGCACACACACACACACACACACACACACACACAAATACGCGCGCACACACACATATACATATATTTAGATCTACTGCAAAAGCGTAAGGGTATGTCAGATATACAAAATCAATTACTGGTTTATTAAAATTATTTCAGCTTCTAGGGAAGGTAGAACAATCGTTTGTTGTCAATTGGTACAACACCAAACGAGATGAGAGGATAACCCGAGAGCATAGATCTCCAGAAATTAATATACTCTTAAGGCAGGGGTCGGCAAATCAGGGCAAATTACCCCAAGTGGGGGTAAAGATGAAATTCTTCTGGGGTAATGAGGTGTCATTAGACATAAGTAAAATTATACAAAAACGTGTTCCTTGTTACGACAGAAATGCTTTCTTGAAAGATGGAGGCAGTCAAAAAGTTGCTGCTTTATGCTACAACCTAACTTTGCAAACAAGGATTTTCCACTCTAATGAACATAAAAACAAAGCAGAGTAATCTATTGGACCCCGAAGACTGAATCCAAATTACTCTGGTCTCAACTTTGATGTAATTGTAACAAATATGAGACATCATTTCTCCAATACCTGTAAGGAAAAAGTTTCTCGAAAAGCCATAAGTTTCATTATGAGGATATTAATTTATTTTGTCGCAATTATTTTATACATTTTATATTAATAATTGTATTCTCCATATAAATAGATTCAATAAACCTTTTGAATTAAAAGAATCTATGATTTTCCCCTTTCAAAGCAAGTGGTAACGGCAGCGAAAATAAATATATTTTGGAGTAATTGATTAAAAAATGTTCCTCGACCCCTGCCTTAAGGAAACGACAGTCTGACTGTCAAGGGTGAGCGTCATCAGCACAGCAATTGCCCCTAGCATTTTTAAAGTAAACCAGAATTTATAATTTGAACTTAAATCTAAATGTCTTTACTAAACATGCTGGCAATAGAAATCTTGTTTGTGGCTATTTAGATATGATAAACGTCGGCAAATTAGCTATCATAAATGGCAAATTCATTCTTCAAAGATATTTTCTGGAATTCTTAAAACTAGTTTTAAAACCGTATTCCTAATTCTACCTCCCCCCCCGATTCTTCCTTTAAGTGGAAAATAGAACCAACTTCAATTAATAGAGAATTGGTTGCTATTTCTGGCAAATCAAGTAACTCTGTAGATACACCAGCTCCAGTTATGACGAGGCGTGTAATAATTTGGTACATTTTAGTTCTAGAGGTACCGGGGAAAGTAAGGTCGTCCTTGTCTTTTTTGTTATAGAATTATGATACCTATGGAGAGAGAGAGAGGGGGAAGAAAGAGGGGGAGAGAGAGAAAGGGGGACAGGGAGAGTGATGTAGGGAGAGATATGGAGAGAGAGAGAGAGACAGTCAGAGACAGACACACATACAGAGACAGACACACAGACAGTGACAGACAGAGACAAAGAGAGAGACGGAGAGAGAGAGAGAGAGAGAAGAGAAACAAAGAGAAGTAGAAGAATGAGAGACAAAGAGAGAAAGGCAAAGGAGAAAATCCAAATAAAATAGCCTCGATTTGATTTAAGGACTAGAAATGCTTCCTGCATCATTATTGAAAAAACTAACGTCTTCAGGAATGACAGGAAACACAAGATGTCCCCCACCATCCCCCGCCTCCACGGTCATTTCCTGACCTCCTCCCACACTCTCTCTTTTCCTTCCTCTCTAGGTACATATGTGTGTGTGTGTGTGTGTGTGTGTGTGTGTGTCTGTGTGTCTGTGTGTTTGTGCATCGAAGGTGATGCAAGAGACGTGAGCCTCCTTCCTGGTACTTATCAAACGAACTTCAAAATCAGGGATTTTTCCCTTTTTTACACGGTCTGAATTGTTCGCATTTTCTACTCTACCTACCTACCTACCTACCTACCTACCTACCTACCTACCTGTCTATCTATGATATATATAGAGAGAGGCATATATAAAAGCATGTGTGTGTGTGTGTTTGTTTAAACCTCTTTATATAACTACAAGTATGTACGTGGCTAGCTACGTCTGAACTATTCTTGATTGAAAACTGTCTCCTACCAATTTATACCTACCTGCTTATCTATTGTAGCCAACTGCACACACGTCTTCACATCACAGCATATATGTCTCTTGTCTCTGTACAGTGTATACATACACACAGACACACGCACGCACACACATATAAATACATACATATATATATATAAATATACACACATATATACACATGTATATGTATATATATATAAATATATATATATACATACATACATACAAACACACACACACACATACATACATACATACATACATGTATATATATTTTTTAACAAAGCAAAATCGAGAAATATGTTGTAATCGCTAAAAAGAAGGGAGAGTTATCGCGAAATAGAACAAATAAATATTATCAAATTCCTTTGGTATAATACGAACTGAAACTAATATTAATTGCTCGAGCACAGAGCAGCCAAAATTGTCAAAGAATCTCTAAAAAATTATATTCGCCTTACAGGGAAATATCGATAATTTAGTGACGTGTGGAATGGTGGATTTTAAGAATGGGAATATTGTTATGATTGAGGAAGAAGATTGAAAATAGGGAAGAGTTTAATGCCGTCGGGGATAGATAAAATAGGGTCGTATTGAAGTGGAGTAATTAGCTCTAGTTGTAGTGGAGTACACACGCATACATATATAATACATGCAGCACACATACATACATACATACATTCATACATACATACATATATTTATATATATATATATATATATATATATATATATAAATATATATATATATATATATATATATATATATATATATATATATATATATATATATATATATATATATATATATATAGGTGTGAGAAAGTTGGTATGTGAAAGCACGTGGTTGGATGTATAAGAGATAATAAGAGTGAAAAAACTACAGAAGGCTTGTGTTACATGGTTAAAGTATATATTTAAATTATGTCAGAAAAAATGTTATAAACTCTTTTTGGTATATAAACATTGTATTTTGAGAAATAACCGGTTTCGTGTTGTCTTTTCAAATTTCTCTACTTCATTGTAACGTGTTCGCTCCAGTCTGAAAAGACAACACGAAACCGGTTATTTCTCAAAATACAATGTTTGTATACCAAAAAGATTTCATAACATTTTTTCTGACATAATTTAAATATATACTTTAACCATGCAACACAAGCCTTCTGTAGTTTTTTCACTCTTATTATCTTTTATATATATATATATATATATATATATATATAAGTTGATGCTCTAGCATGGTCGTAGTCAAATGACTGAAACAAAAGAAAAGAATAAGTAAAAGACTATATGTATATATGCATATGTATATTTATGTACACGCACACACACACACTCACACAAACGAAAGAAAAAAGTGGTTAGCGCATGTAGTAGGAGTTATATTATTGTTGAAACAACTTGACTCGGCTCCGTGAGATCTACTTTTGCAAGCCTCTATTATCTATCTATGTATCACATATACACACACATGCACACGCACACACAAACGCACACATACACGCATGCACACACACACACATGCACACCCACATACACATACACACACACACACACACACACATATATATATCCTGCAAGTTTACTTGTGATTGCTTAACGACATGTAACTAAAGTATTTTCCGCCTGATGAATAGCTAGCAGAGTACCCCTTGTTGAGTATTCATTCCTTCCGATGATCTTCTGGCTAGGAAACGTATGTAACCTGGATTTTAACCGCTCCACTCCCTCACTTTCCTAGTAATCCTTGTTGTTAACCATGACCTATTAAAAAAACTTGCAGCCAACTCGGATACGGAAGAAGCCTACAACCTCCGACGTCAATAAACTATAATTGAATTCCCAGTGGTTCGACCCATCTTTTTTCAGTCATGTGCTTAGATTAGTCGCTTTAATTGGATCCTATATTATTATTATTATATTTAAAAAAATATAATATATAATTACAGTTATTATAAAATGACTTATATGGCTGCTTTTCTCCGAAATTTAACAGCCTGTGAGATTGTTTACAAAATTTATAAATAAATAAATAAATAAATATACACATATATTAAATGGTTTCGTTAAATAAATATATATATATATATATATATATATATATATATATATATATATATATATATATATATATATATATATATATATAAGCGAGCTTTAGGTTAATTAAAACGTCACATATATCAATTTCTAAAAGTAAATTCACTGCAGTAGGAGAAAAAAAACAATTCTCTCTTATGGTATAACGGTGTAAAAACACCATATTCGTCCAGTGCTACCCACTGTCGGATTCTCAGACATGTTCCTAGCTCTTTAGGTGTTATCAATGAGAAATACCGATGAAAAGCAACTCTGGTCAGATATAATTAAAGCCGTAGCTTTCATTAAAACACGGTCAACATCATTGACTGAATAGTGCCATTAGACCGCCAGGGCAGATACAGCAGTAACGGCAGTAAAAAGTAGGTTCGTGACATATCTCCACAGTAACTGCTGTGATTTTGCCTTTAGAAGTTGAAATATATCACAAACATATTTCAACTAATACTTCAGTATTTCGTTTACCACAGTCTATCTAGGACTAAAATGTATTCCATCTTTTCGCTAAGACACTATAAGAGAAATTTGGCTGCTATTTCAAGCAACTCTAACGATGATGTACTGAAGAATTGCTCTACTGAAAGATGTTTTCTAAGAAAAGAAAAAAATTGTAATTCGTTCTTTAACAACACAAAAGAGAGAGTTGACATACTCATATTAACAGAGGTTATCCACGTAATTAGCAGACAAGAACTCCCTCAAGAAGTATCTAATTTGTTTGCTAATTATATAAATAATCTCTGCTAAAAGGGGTTTTACAGCAGAGAGTATATCATTACATGTGTGGGACCCTACGCTATGTATTTACTATGAGGATCGTCTACCGGAAATCTGCCATTCCCTCCGCCATTTTAGAGTGAAATAAAATAATTGGAAAAGACAAAAAAAGAGTGGAATGGGGCAGGTGAGGAATGAAATAGGCCTGAGTTGCTTAGGTGTAGTAATTGTAGTGGTAGTAGAGTATAGCAAAGTGAAAAGATGGTGGAGCTGATTGGTAAACGAAAGACAGTGCGAAGCTGATTATGAGTTAGGAAGCAGGGAAGATCAATTAAGGTAAACATTTCTTATTATGAACCGAGAAATAATTGATGAACACACCATGGTGGATTGAAAAGTAATAACTCCTTCTTAATTACACTCTATCCCTTTCCCCACCGCACATGCACACACGCATATATGCATACATGTACATTCACATTGTATTTTCACTCACATGCTTCACACACATATACTAAACACACTTATACTCTAACATATATATATATACATTTGTGTGCGTGCGTGTGTGTGTTTGTATATAAACACACTGCTAGACACAAACGTAAGCGTACAACCACATATTCACAAACACATACATGCATACACATACTTGTTTTTATAGCAATACACATGATCTATATATGAGTGTGCGTGTGTATGTGTGTGTGTGAACATTCATAGAGAAACACATCAAGGCAGACACACGTACACGCAAACATACACATACACACGCACACGCACATATAACCACATATATATATATATATATACACCTGCATACATTCACCGGCATATGCACTGTGACATAATTACATACATACTTATGTACTTATGTACATATGTACGTACATTCACACACACACACACACACACACACACACACACACACACACACACACACACACACACACACACACACACACACACACACACACACACACACACACACACACACACAAAGAAACAAAATCACATAACCACACAAATACAAAATATACAGTCGTACATGCGCGATTTTACACATGCAAACACGTATGCGCATATAAACACATGTACATACACGCGCGGACATGCACGCACACACACACACACATACTGATTTGCCTGCATGCTCGTATACACACTTCGAACACATATAAACACAGCCACATATACTAACGTAAACACAGTTATACATACAATTGTTCTGTTCTACGCACAGTTACATGTGCTACGTTAGATATAAATACACACATACACAAACACACATACACGTATGCACACAAGTATACACACATACACACTAAATGGTGAGATGATCATACACCTCGCCTCTATGCACCATTTCTAATGAACGAACTAATAAGCAGTATCTTATCCGGCTAGAAATAACAACTAAATAATTTCGAAAATATCTAAACAATTGAAAGTGCTCATAGAAAAGACCCCCCTCTGGTAAGTGTCTTGGCCCTTCACTTCTTACACTCTAAGGGATCTGGAGTGGAGTTCAGGTCACCACTCCTCGGTCATCACTCCTGACACTTTTTACTCACTTGAGTATCGGAGACTTGTGCATTTAAACCGCTGGAGAGATGTCATCTTGGAATTCCTCTTCGTCGACTCAGCTTCTAAACCGATCCTTAAAGAATAAATCACTTCGGCAGTGGTTAAGACATTCATTTCGAAGTCTCTCTGCACTAAGTCTCCTTGCACTGCATGTTGGGCACTATTTGGCTCTCATAAACGTTATCTACCTATCTATTTACATTTAAAGCTGCCTGCTTGTCTGCCTGCCTGCCTGCCTGCCTGCCTGCCTGCCTGCCTGCCTGCCTACGTACGTACAAGTTGGATAACGGGTAGGCATTACTGGGAAGAGGCCATCTGCTTCTTGCTTATCGTTTTGGAAACTGAAGATGGTGTGAGTTTTTCCGGTCGTCCTAAAAGCTGCAATTAACAGTAAGTATGGAAAACGATCCCAATGGATCTGCTGTCATTGTTGCTGTTACGCTGATCCTCCTTTTCTTCATTTCTCGATTACTTCCACGGAGAAAGACCGCAGAAAGCCTTTGCTTTCACACTTGTAACTTCTAAGCCTTCTGACTTGTACCACTCTCCTATGCTCTTTCCTTCCAAAGTTTTAAAGTGGTACCCTTCCCATTCTGCAATCTTTCGGTGCGACCAGAACCTTTCTTTTAGCTCAGACTTCATTTGAGTAAACGTTGCTTGATATTTCAACTTTTACAGTCTGCCTGCAGTAGAAGAGTAAGAAGATGGTATTCAAAGGTCATGGTTGTTAGAAAGGGTCAAGATTGCTACCAGCGTCTCTGTGTCGGTCGTATTTCGTCCAGCCAGATACTGGACACCAATGTACAACACAGGTAAATGTAAAACTAACACGACGCTTTTTCCTAATCTCCTCATCATCTTTCAAAGCTCGATTTACCATCTCAGCAATTTCTTTTTTTCTCTTTACATTTTGCGGAAATCAGTTCTCTGCTGCAGAAATATGTTTCTGCAACTTATGAAGGGTTTTATGATACGATCATGCACCACAAGGCATTTCGTCCGTCACTCTGCCGCTGCCACTCTCCACCGGTCTTGTTTTAACTTTTCACACCAGAACGAGACGTTTGTTAAGTTTTCTGTGATGTTCGGGTCGTCATTAATGAAAATGTTGTTCTAATGATACGTTTCAATCAATGGGGCCTGAAGACGGAATTATGATTAAGAATTTCCTGCTAAAGGGATGTGTCATTTTGTTGGAAATGATAACGATAATGTGTGTGTGTGCGTGTGCGTGTGTGTGTGTGTGTGTGTGTGTGTGTGTGTGTGTGGAAGCTGATTAGCTCATTACTTGAAAATGTTAAAGTGAGTGAGATGGAGTAGAGCAGTTTGGTGGCTAATGTATGCACTCTCCACAGAAATGACTATGATGATTAATTAGAACGAGGTGAAAGGTGAAATTGATTAAGAAAGCTATATTAGAGAGGAAAAGTCTTTAAGGAAAGACAGGCAAATAATAAAAGAGACAATGACGTTGTTTACAGCACACTCACACGTTGGGTAATGGTTGATGGCTGTGGTGCCGGTGGTTGTGATGGTGGAAGGGTGATGTTGAAGATGGTGGTGAGAGGGAAGTGATGTGGTAACGGTGAGGTTGTCGGTGGTGTTTGAGGTAATGACGTCGGTGGCAGAGTCGCGCTTGGAGTCATTCTAACAGGCTTCATTACTAGAGTGTGTAGCAGCAGTGTTGCACTTGGTACTTTAGAATGTACACAGACACATAGATACATACACAGATACATTGATATATAGATACATGCATATATACGTACATATCAAAACTTTTCTGGATTTGTTATATTTAAATAAAAAATAATTCAACATCACCTCCTTTGAAATAGCCACCTGGTGTACTAATACACCGGTCCCAGCGTCCTTCTCACTTTTGGAATCCAGCCTGGAAGTCGTTTTCCGTAAGCGAGTCACGGATCTTCTGCATCTTGACAACGGTGTTAAAACGGCTCTCTTTGAGATGCCTGTTCATCTTTGGGGAAGAGACGGAAGTCTGCAGGTACTAAATCTGGTGAATACGACGGTATGTTGTTTTGGGCGAGAAACCTACGGGTGAAGGGTGCTCAGTGACAGGGTGCATTGTCGTTGTGAAGAATCCAATTCTTCGCACTCCACAGATCCGCAATCAAATGCTTCCAAATATCGCAGAAGAACTCTCGATTGACGGTCTGGCCCTAGGGAACGAGTAATCGATGCACAACACCGCGGATGTCGTAATAATGACGAGCATGCTGTTGATTCAGCTGCGGCTCTATCGTGCCATCTTCGGTCATGGGAGATGAAGGACTCTGCCATTGTGACGTGCCACCTCTCCTCACTGGTGATGAAACTCGACATGACGGATCGGTCACCAGCAGGGCGCTGACGGTTATCTTGACAAACATGAGCGCGATGTTCCTTCTGCTCAGTGATCAGCAGGTAGGGGATAAACTTGGCACTAACATGCCACATGTTCAGTTCGGAAGTTAGGATTGCCTGCACGGACCTATACGACAGACTAATCTCAGCAATGTCGTTGATTGTCACCGAAGGACCTCATGCAAAAGCTGTTGAATTCTCCCCATATTTTCGGGGTGGGGGTGGGGTGTGACGCTCATGGCAGGTCTTCCAGGTCGAACATCGTTTTCCAAGGACGTTCTCTCGCATTTGAAGAGCTCGTGCCACTTGAAACATTGCATAGAACCCATTGCCGCATCGCCGCGAGCTAGCCAAGACATGCTCTGTGTCTCTGTAGCAGACTTCCCAAGTTTAACGTAAAATTTCACGTGGGCTCTTTGTTCTAACTTCCTCTCCATGCCAAAATCACAGATTACAGCATAAACGCGATCACAAAGACACAGGTTTCACAACTTGGGAACGATGGTGCTGGGACAGTAAAGACAATAAACACAGTAGTTTTGTTGCAGGCTGTATGTAAACTAACATTTTTTTGTATCTTCTAAAGATAGTGTTATGAGCCTGAAATATAAAAATATTAAAAAAAAATTTCTGCATTGTTGAAGCTTTCCATATTTCTCATTTCATTTATTTTTCTACTTCTATACTACAATGCTTCAAGCGAACTACAACACTCTTCAGATATAAATTATCTTCACTGTCGTTCAAGATTTTCCGTTAGTACATGATGGAGCGGAAAATATTGTACGGAGCATAATTCATTATACATTATATAGAATTGTTAGCTGTGACTTATTTCAACAGGGTTGACTGAATAGGATAAAGATGAAGGATTGTTTTCATAAATATAAAATCCGTACCTTAGATTAAAACTGCAGACTCTCTAATATATTACTGTACAAAGACCCGTCGAATCCTACACGAAAACATTGAAATGAATGGCATTTCCCACTCATCTCACTAAACCCATTAGAATCCCTATGAAATAAGAATAGCAACGCAACACATCTGTCGGAATGAAATCAATCGATATCCCAACACGTCCGCCATATACCACTTACAGCCTCACATGAATCATATTTTTCGCATTTGCCGCCAAATAATACAACATCTGATTCTAACAGCACACACACCGAAATAATCTCCTTAATCAGCAGACAACGCTCAAACACATGGCATAACAAATACAAAACACAGGCGCCTCCTAACGACCTGACCCAAAGCTATACAACACCTCGTCTGCAAAACCACCATCTTCTGTGATAATAGGAAAACTCAAAAAAGGCCGATCCTCTCAAATAATCCTTATGCAATAACATTGTATGACAGATATTGTAAATATCTCCACAAAAAATCTCATAACAACGCGAAACTCATTTAGCATACAACTGCAATTCTTAACATCAACACGACAATGCTGCACACATCACTAGAACCAGCGGATGCACATAGCGGTGCAATACAAACTCTCTGGGCACAGTTGGGGTCACCGTGACAGAAATAATGATAATAATAATAATAACAATAAGAACAACAACAACTACTACTACTACTAATACTACTACTACTACTACTACTACTACTACTACTACTACTACTACTACTACTACTACTACTAATAATAATAATAATAATAATAATAATAATAATATAAGTAATAATGGTGATAAAATAATGATTTCTGTTATTAGGCACAATGGTCGATGGCTTTGGGGACATTGCAAGTAAGAAAAACAAAAATAAAAAAAACCAAATCAGTGCGAGAGGTAGGAGATAATTTACATGGAAACATAAAGAAATCAATAGTAATAAACCTAATAATAATAATAATAATGATACAGTAATAAGTAAATATATTTATAAGTGTGGTTCCATTTATTACCATGAGGCTGACGATTGAGTGGGGTTTCTTTCAGAGATGGAAGCGCGATGAGAACAACAAATGGAATAATAATAATAATAATAATAATAATAATAATAATAATCATAATAATAATAATACCAACAACGACAAAAGCGACGATAATAATAACTGATATGATAATAATATTAACACTGATAACAATAATAATAATAAACTTACTAATAATAGTAATAATAATAATAGTAATAATAATAATAGTAATAATAATAGTAATAA
>NC_142934.1:1708096-1713096 GCF_046866305.1 Octopus bimaculoides | reverse complement strand
TGAGAACATGTCTGTGTATACATATATCTAATTCTATCTATCTATCTATCTATCTATCTATCTATCTATCTATCTATCTATCTATCTATCTATCTATAAAGAGTGAGAGAGAGATAGATATACATACGTATGTATTCTGTAAATGTATAAATATATATGTATATACATATGTTTAAATATGTAAGTATGTATACATACATATATGTATACATATGTATATATCTATGCATGCACACATCACGCACGCACCCACACGTATGTATGTATGTATGTGTGTGTGTATAAATATATATATATATATATATATATATATATATATATATCGTCATCTGTGTTCCATAATAAATACATATATACATATATAAACACATATATGTGCTATGTTTGATACTGTTGTTTTCGTTTGAGATAAAATCCCTTCATAAACTTGTGTAAAAAATGCAGTGTATCTCCATCGGAGCGCGGGGAACATCGTTGCAGCCGTGACACACAAGAGCAATTGGTATGATCTAAACTGAGGCTTGGAATTAAGTTTAATGCTTTTTCATTTGTAATCGCCGCCATTTCCTACAACACCGAAAGCTCCCGAAACAGCACAGAATGTATAATTCACTATTTGAAAGCACGAATTTTTTTCTTGCTTTGTTGTCTGCACTGAGAAGCTCCAGTTGAGGAGAGGCATGCCTGTTGTTCTTGTGATTTAAATCTGGCTCGATGATCATATGCTTCCGACATATGTTGGGTCTTTAAAACAACGTCAAAAGCAACATCATGCCTTTAAACGGTGTATATACATTTAGTATGACATCCTGTTTCAAATGCGCCTATCAATGCATACATTCATAAATAAATCCATGTGCATATATGAAAACCAAAATCGACCTCGGCAGAATTTGAACTTAGAACATGAAGATGGACAAAATGCCGCTAAGCATTTTCCCTGGCGTGTAAAATAAAATATATATTAACTGAAGTTTGGTATTACAGTTTTTTTATGATTTCATTAAATACCTAGACCTGTTGACGCTTCTACTCAACAACGAAACGTGGACTTTACTGAACTTGTCAAAGAAGTTGCGGACGATTTACAAAGTAAATGTAAACGATTGTGCACTAATTTGTGTTAGAAAACAGAAATGATAACGGAAAAATTCCAAAGAGATACCATAAGCGGGGAAAATCGTTATTTAGGTTAAAGTTTATATATTTCATGTATGCAAAACCCATTAAATAAAATCTAAAGAGAAATAATTACTTAATGGAGGTAAAAACTTTGTGAGAAAGAGATTTTCGTCAATGAATAGAAGAAGTACGGGAGGCAACTCGTCACACGTTTTGTTTTATCTCAGCGAAATATCAACAAGTCTGTATTCTCTAATGTATTGTATTAGTAAATACAAAGACTATACATTAGTTGGGGAGGGGTTGGTGGTGAAAATGAAGTTGCTGGTAGAATCCCACAGATAACGTATCTTCGTTATTCAGACTATTAAACAGCTAAGTGTCCTCTGCTTACACATTTCACCATTTTCTGCTGTGTTACGGTAATAAGATTGTAACTTGACATTAGCTTGATGCAGTGCAACAGCAGCATAATGGAACGGTGACGGTGACTTCACATCAAAGTGACATTAACTTCACATTGACGTGAAAATATCTTAATGTCAAGGTGACGGTAATTTGACAGTAACGTGACAGTGACTTTGTGACAGTTTGACGTGACAACAACGTAGCGTAACGTGACACGAACAATAAGGTGTCGGGGACGTGTTAGCAACGTGACAATAACGTCACACAGATAGTCGACACTCGACGCCAAATATCAGCTACGAGCTGCGATGTTTACTCGCGTTCATTAAAGAAGAGATAACTGTAATGATAGATGAGAAAATTCTCTGACAAGAGAAACAGCTGCAAGGTGAACAAGACGAAGTAATATGTGACTTATTGACTCAGGTGTTTTACTGGGGAATCCTTAATCAAATATCGTTGCTTCACGTTGTTATCACTGACAGCTATTTACTGACAAACGCCGAACGCTTTTACTTTCGCTGTTGCTTCATTGAAAATGAATTAACATTTTCACAACTGACTTAGTTAATGTGTTTCTTACATTAGCCGACTCTTCTAATAATAATACTTCCACTACGCTACACTTCACTACTTTATACTTCACTACATTATAATAAACTATATAACACATCCTTCTCTATCACACACTCACTCACTCATTCTTTCCTTTCTTTATTTTTACTTTCTTTCTTTCATTTTTCTTTCCATCCTTCTTTTCCTTTCTCATACACGCACACACATACACACACACAGTATCCTCTGATGGTTGCTATTGCTGAAACTTAGTCATAAGAACACGTGATCTGGCAGAATCGTTCGCACGCCGGGGAAAAATGCTTAGCGACATCTCATCCATCTTTACGTTCTGAGTTCAAATTCCACCGGAGTCGACTTTAGCTTTCATCCTTTCGGGGTCGGTAAAATAAATACCAATTGAGTACTGGGGTCGATGTAATCGATTGTACCCCTCAAATTATATCGTAGCTTCGAGATCTCAATAATATGTTTCTTTATTTTTAGAATGACATTGTAGTATAGGAGTGAGAGGCCAGATCTGGTTGATTCCAACAAAATACAGGTAGAATATTTGGGTCGCATAAACAATTGGTGGAATCGTTTGAACAGTGGTCGAATCCCGGTAGAGCCAATTTTCATTTTTATGCTTCTGAAGTGAATAAAAACAATTACAGATGGATTCCGGTTTCAATCGAAATAATTGATTCCCACCCGTATACCGAATGTGTGATGGGGTAGAATTATTGTTACGTATTAACATGGTAGTTTTGTGGGACTCAATAGAATTGAAGATCACCTACTCCAGTACAGAACGGGTATATATTTGCATGATCGGTGTCAGACACTTTATTGCTATCACCACTTATGACAATATTTCTGTTAATCCTAGATTGCTTCTGATGATAGCTCAGTCTACTTGACTCTCTCATACCCACATACTGCAAGATTATAACGTGCTACTTTACTTCCATGTGCCTACATATTCCAACTACTTATATACATATACCACCGTGTGTGTATGTATTACTGCTGCAGTATTTGGTCTTTGGTTATCTCTAATTAAACAACACCGGAAAAACAAAGCATTTCTGGCATCATCCCACTACCTTATATTCTGCCACCCGTGGCAAGATATTTCAGTAAACGTAGAGTGGGTGAATGGGTCTCCGTCTATAAAAGGTATTTATATTAGTACATATGATATATGTGACTACGTATAAAACAAGCACGTACTCACATACACACGCGTGTATGTGTCTGTGTGTGTATTTCTATCCACCCCTAGAGGCGGTCACATTGACATCCTCCTACACAGACATGTGACAACATTACTATGCATAACACCAGAAGCCTCTAACTCTCCCCTCCATTCGCCCCCACCTAACTCTCGCCTTCTCTCTCTCTTTCTCTCTCTCTCTCTCAGTCACCCTCT
Source organism: Octopus bimaculoides (assembly GCF_046866305.1). Classification (NCBI taxonomy): domain Eukaryota; kingdom Metazoa; phylum Mollusca; class Cephalopoda; order Octopoda; family Octopodidae; genus Octopus; species Octopus bimaculoides. The sequence goes on along the minus strand of NC_142934.1, from coordinate 1,709,576 downwards.
CTCTTTCTATCTTTAACAGATACGTACATACACACATATATTATTACGTTGTAGTGCTTATAATGCACACATTTATATATTAATGAATTTTTCTGCCTACCAGCAAATTAATTTACTTGTATTTAATTGTTTAAATACCTCAAATTCCTCTGAGGGAGACAGAACTCAATAACACTTCTTCACCGCGCCATTATCTATACCCAACATACCATTCTACACGGTAATTAAAAAATTAATAATCATAATATTGATTTCTAACATCGGCACAATACCAAACATTTTCGGGGAGGTGCCAATCGATTGTTTTGACATCAGTACTTGATTGCTGCATCGAGTCAAAGAGTCTACAAAATTGAAGAGTAAAGCCGACTTCAGCGGGAATTGAACTTTGGGCATAAGCAGACGTAACTAAATATTCAGCGCAATTTGTCCACCACACTATTCGCATCCTACTTGCTCTCTATAAGTGTACATTCCACCCAACCACACACACACACACACACACACACACACACACCACCCACATACACACACATATATATGATCTATATATATGGAGGCGCAATGGCCCAGTGGTTAGGGCAGCGGACTCGCTGTCATAGGATCGCGGTTTCGATTCCCAGACCGGGCGTTGTGAGTGTTTATTGAGCGCAAACACCTAAAGCTCCACGAAGCTCCGGCAGGGGATGGTGGCGAACCCTGCTATACTCTTCCACCACAACTTTCTCTCACTCTTTCTTCCTGTTTCGGCTGTGCCTGTAATTCAAAGGGTCAGCCTTGTCACACTGTGTCACGCTGAATATCCCCGTATTCTGCGTGTTGCTCGAAAGTTTAGTTTGCAATGCTTGCAGTCACGTAAGCTTGTGAAGGGCAGAGCTCATTAGCCACCAACGGAGCCGCAAATGCAAAATATAAAGTCAGACCTAGAGCGCACAATGGTCTTCCTTGGTCACGAGTGGACGGTCATCATGTATGTATATACGCCTGTGAACCTGTTTGTTGCTGTTGTATTTTGTGAAAATGATTGAACTGTGTGGTGTGGAATATTTGTCTTAGAGTAGCACTACCACAAATTATGGAGCTGTAGTGGTAGTTGTGAAGGAGACGGTGGTGAGGAGGGTGACACATATCGAAGTGACGTCATTGTTGTGAGATGTAGGAGTGGTAGTAATGAGAGTGGCGGTAGGAGCTGGGATTATATTGAATATACTATTTACCGTAGTGGTGAGGGTAGGATGTTGTGCATTATGGAAACAGATGCAGAGAGGATAATGGTGGCGGATTTTGTACTGCTTCCGGTGTAGTTGGAGACGATGTTGGCGGTGGTGGTGGTGGTGGTGGTCACGGTATTGTATGAAAGGGTAATAATGGTAGTACATGTTATGGTGGTAGAAATTGTGATGGTGATGGTCTTAATAACTTGAGGACGGTGGTGTTGGTGGTAGTTCATGCAGACGAGTGATGTATTGAAAGTGATTGC
>NC_142934.1:1698096-1703096 GCF_046866305.1 Octopus bimaculoides | reverse complement strand
ACGTGTCTGTGGAATACTTAGACACTCGTACGTCAATTTCACGAGCATGCGTGCTTGAACACGTGTTTATTTCTAAGTGCTTATGCGTGTGCTCTTGTAACGGGACTTATTTATATCGTTTGATTATATTCAGCTTTTGTGAAGTCTTTCTTGGAAGCGGTGGAATTTTTCTTGTGTTCTAAATGGATTTGGGATTCAAAATATTACAAAAAGTTAGTTGATGGTTCGAGTGAGTTGTGATTTCTGTTTTATTGTATCAAGTCACAACGTGACACACTTCTGTAATATTGTTAAACAAAATACTGATGAAGCATATAGTTAACTGTACAATGGAAAGGAGTTTGTAGATTGCTATGACTAAATTTGTCGGTGAAATGGGTTTTATTCAATAAAACATTCTTCTAAGTGAAATAAACGTCAGAGATGCTTTGCTCCACACAGAAACTGTAGGAGCAGCGCAGAGGTTTTTTCAAGCTCTTGTAAGTCCATTCCAATGCTAGAGACCTTTTTGTATCGTCAGCAGATACCTCAGGGTCACAAGCATTTCGTTCCTTAGGTTGTAAGCTTCACCTGCGTGGGGCAGCGAGGACTGAGCAAGTTTTCACCTGTAGAAGGCTGCCACTTGCAGTCTCTTATCAACGACAGCCATCTTGAGCTAATTTCAGCTGCCGTGATGGCTTTCTTCAGCTGTTTTAATACAATAATGTTTTATTGTATGTTATACAATATAAGTATACAGCGCGAGTAGAGTTTTGATTTATAAGACATACACGTCAGAAGTGCAAGAATAATTCTATCATTACACAAAGGTGATATAATCATACGTTATCTACTTTAAAATTATGATAAAATATAAACAAGAATGAAGTATTTGATTAGTTGGCAGTTTAATACCATAGTAAAATAAGAGATAAGTGAAGGAGAGTTTTATCAGTACAGCAAGGTGTTACGTTGGATATCAAATATAAATTGTTGAATTATAGAGTAAGATATTTATAGGAAATGTTATAATTAGTTGGCACTTGTAGGTGTTAAGTAATTTGTGTTGTATTATATTTCTACATGTTAGGTTAGATTAAAGATTTTAAATATCGAAATGTTTTATAAGTTCTATGAGGACAAGATGAAATGGGATTTGAGTTCAGATCAGATCAAGAGAATTATTTTCGCCAAGATGATTTTCAGACTCTCCGTCGTAGGTCATTGCATAATTTTATTGCTATAATGAGACTTGATGGATGAGAAACCTTATCGTTTTTTTTATTGTAGCTGCTATTTAGATTCCAGATGATGTTAGAACGAGTCGTTTCTTCTATTTTCTATACGAAACATGCAGGTATGATGCTTATATGCAATATGAAAGGCACTTACTGTAAGGCCAATGCATGACATCAATAGATAGTTTCTCTATTAGTTCTTTCTAACAAGTTTCACCTCAAGAGCTGCGACCATGCTGTGCAATAGTTTAAAATTACATTTAAAGTCTAATTTTCAGTAATACAAGCGGTATTTATAGAATTAAAGTTAGTCTTACCTGAATTTATTCTATCATGGTTAGTCGCTGAATAGTGCAACCAATCACTAAACGATGATGGGACTATCATAAAAGGGATTTGTGTCAGTTCGTAGTGTGTACCTTTCCGGTTTATGTCCCTGATGAGGAGCTAACTATTCCGAAACGCATGCATCTCATAGTTTAGTTACGTAATGCTGTGAGCTGACACACTCTATTTACACTTATTTGTCTTCAGCAAGAAATTTTCTCCCTGACAAAATACAGTGAAAGGCTTTCTTCTGGGTTCCAATATGCCTCAAGCATATTTGAACCAGTAACAAGTTTATATCTAACATTTTGATTATAAGCAAAACTGTGCTTATGATATTTAAAGGTGAAATAAGATGTTCTACTTACAATTAATTCGGATCCATCAACAATTTCTATATCAACGTCTATGTTTACTTGAGTGTTGACGTCATTCAAGATATGCAAATTTGTAGTTATTTTGAAGGAATTAGTTATAGAATTAGATCGACCTTCGTGATAGATAAGTTTATCGATTTCATATGACTTTTTAGTTTAATCTGATTGAATGAATATCTTATTACTGTTTTTTCACCTTTTGTATTTTGGATTTGAATTTTTCCTGGAAGCCATTTGTGTTTTTTGTAACTTTTATATTTTTGATTATCATTAAGATATCGTCTGTAGAATGTCTGAGAAGTTTGTTTTGAGCGGGAGAATTTATTAGGCTTAAAGACATATATAAGATTATCTTTAATGACTGCTGCATTTATTTCTTATTCTTTCTCATAGTAAGAATTCTCACGTTTCAGAAACTGGTCGGTTTTCTATGGGAATTTCTTGAAGGATTTTCGTCTTGAAGTGAATCCATGTGTTTTTAAATGTTACATTTCCTGGTTGTTGCTGGATGTTTCAGATTAAAAAAAAAAAACTACAAATAACAAACGAGAAATCTTTCAACATATTCATACGAGCTTACATTCATATATATTAGTATATACAATGTTATACTTATGCTATGTATTTACACATACAGATATATACACACACACACGCACGCACACATACACACACACACACGTGTATGCGCGCGCGTGTGTGTGTGTATGTATGTAATGTTCGTCTGTCATTGACCAAGGATATCACATGGGCGAAGAGGATGATTACGATGCGTGCAGATCTGGCCAACCCGGCCGATGTGTGCTCGGAAGGTTCTGCTACGGGTCGGGAACTGGTCGTCTGCTGAGAATGAAGGCTCTGGAGTTCCCAGCTCATGTCTTCCTTCTGCTTCTTCTATCTTATTCTGTTCATAGGAGGCGGCACCTCTGTTATTGCATCTACGACAGGCAGGGCGGTCCTATCGTTGTATTTCCCAAGGATTGGGGTTGAATTGAAAGTGCTTCAGTGAAGCAAGACGTGTATCGTTGAAGCACTTTTCTCTGCAACCTGTCAGCGCTTGCTTTCTGCCAATTGACTGCAAAACATTCTTTTTGCTAGACATGTGTCAAGCGCTCAAACAAAGTAACCTGCCCTCTGACCGGCGCTCTCCTCACATTGTACATTTACGCTTGATACGTAATATAATGTATCGTATATGTCGTTTAGAGCAGATTTTTCTACAGTAAGATGTAGCTTGTTTTCCATGTTTTACAATTATGCACATACAAAATCCATTTCCCGAAAACTCAAGGTGATGTTCCAACATTACAATATGAAATCAGTCTCGATCTAAACCAAAACATAAAATTCCAATATTTACCAATTGATCGCTTCTTTTAAAATTCATTTTAATATAACAAATTTATTGATCAAGTTTAAACTTGTGAAAAATATCAAATAACTCCTTTAAAAATTTATTTGAAAGTAATTGCAAATTGAAAGCTCATTTTAGTACATACGTATATATGTGTGTGTGTTCATACATATATATGCACACACACAAAGACACACTCACACACACACACACACACACACATATATATATATATATATATATACATACACGCACATATACTCACAAACACACACACACACACATTTATATTTAGAAGATTGTTTGTTATGGCCGGTCAGAGAATAATCATTAATTTTGCTCATATACAGTGCTTACCTGTATAGGCGACTCGTCAGGCTCAAATGGCCGGAGGCATATAACTTCTCTACAACTGGAGGGAGGAAAAAGTGTCAAGGTCAGTTAATTTTATAAACAAAAGTTCCTGGAACGAAACTTTTTGTACAGACTTATTGGTGCAAATTCTACTGGTTCCGACTTAGGGGAGGTGAATTTATCCCCGTTACAGCAGTTTCAGCCGTGTCAATAACGACTACTTTGGAAATTGGTAACAATTTCCTAGTCTGCAAATAGAGAATTCCAAGTTTGCAAAATGGATTTTATCTGATGAGGGTATTGACTAAGCACCTCGTTGTTTGAGTTTAAAAAGACACCCGGATCAAGTGAGTTTTTCAGGATCCTTACCCTTTCGGCCAAGCAAAGCTTACATCATTTGCTCATGTCGAGATATGGCTCCGGCTGTTCTAGAAGGGTCCATTAGATAATGCATGGCGCATTTTCCTCTTTTAAACGCCATACATAGCTGATCAGGGACGTGATGTTCCGCCTCGCTGGTATTCTAAAATAGGGTCTGTGGTTACTCAGACGCTGTTGAACAAACCACCTGTGGAAACAATATATTTTTTTGTCTGTGCTCTTGTGCTAGTGGTTTTAAACTCCGAGGCTGAAGTGGTGACCGGACCTGGAGGTCACAACGGCAGTGTTGGCAGCAAAAGCGGAAAGGACAGCGACAATGCATCCAGCAACAACAACGGCGACAGCAATTACAATAGTGACGGCGACGGCAGTCACATAAGCAGCAGAGGTAGCCACTGCCGCTTACGTGCACCTCCAGCTCTACTATAACATTGGCACTCCGTTTGTTTACGGCGACGTCTGTTCCAGTTGATCCGACCAACCAGAAAGCCTACTGCAGAAATTTACCGGAAAGTTACTGAGCAATCTACAGGCACGCGTGTCATAATGTATGCATATATGTAGCACATCCACACACTTGCACATACACACAAGCACACGTCAAGATCACCAGCCCTTTTCCACATGCACATACATACTCTCTTATACACACGCACTCCCACCTTCTTCCTAGCTCTCCTGTGTGACCCCTCTGTTAGGAATTCGCCATGATAGATCGCTAGCCACTACATATTCTTTTTTCTCCTTGTTTCTTTCAGTGTTCCTTTCTGTGGAAGGGCATAGGTTCGAAACGTTAAAGACTTTTTCACTTCTCGAGCGTTAAACTAATACATCTGTTTGTTTTCTACACCACCTGTCTTCGTCTTTTTTTATTTTTATTTTTGTGTGAATTCTCTACACATATATATCTATTTATACAGACATATGCCGAAAAAGCTACACTGCTGTTGAGGTGACACTTCTTTTTAAAGATTACGATTGAGTTATAAT
>NC_142934.1:1690596-1693096 GCF_046866305.1 Octopus bimaculoides | reverse complement strand
TTGAAGTGGGAAATAAGAACGTTGTGGCCAATGAATAGAGTAGACGTAGTACCAATAGTAATTGGTGCACTTAGAAGTATCAGCACTCGGCTACCAGCTGGGCTGAAAAAGATTGGTACAGATGTAAAGGCAGAACACCTACTAAAATCAGCATTGCTTGGAATTGCAAGAATTCTTCGTAAGGTTCTTGAAGCATGACCAGTAAACAAATGTCACCTTAGTCTGCTGACTGTGGACAGCTGATACTTTCCATCATACCCAGCAAAATAAGTTGTGAGTTTTCATATAATAATAATAATGAAAACGAACTAGAAAATTTCTTAGAAACAAAAAGTGGAAACAAAAAGTGGAAGACACTTAATGAAGCAACACGAGAAAAAGAAAAGTTTTTTCTCTAAAGACAAGGAGACGACAAAATACAAAACAGGAGCAAACTACAGTGATACACTGACCTCAGATGACCGCATTGCAGACATGGTCAAAGAGACAAAATTAAAAGACATACTAAAGAAGAAATGGTGAGAAAAATCACTCGTTGGCAAATACCCACAGAAATGATGTGATGGTGGTAAGTGCAGAGTGAAAAGTAATTTTTCTTTTAACTGAACTAAGTTTTTCATATTACCTATCACATCACGCATGCGCATCCCAAACTTGCCATTCACTTTAGAAAGAAACCAGTTTCCCGTTCGCCTGTCATATGCAACGGCTATCAATAAATCACAAACATTTGATAAAGTGGGGTTATTCTTGCTAGAACTAGAATTCGGCCATGGTCAGCTATATGTTACATTCTGAAGGGTTCGCAAATTATTTGATGTGAGAGTTAAAATCATCAACACTGACAAACAAGGGAAAAGAAGAGGGAGAACGGACACGAAGATTCTCTACGTCTGTGAAATATTTCGTCAGATTTGGTTTTGGCGGTAAATGCCTTCTGAAATTCTCAAACATTCGGTATAGGCATTTAGAAATGGATGGGCTGTATTCGACTACATTTTAGGGCGTGAAGTTACGGTTAAGATATCCTCGATAATATTATTAACACACCATTTAATTACAGTGCTACTTTAGTTCCACATAACCCATACACGCACATACAAATACATGCATCCACGGATATTCATAAGAATGATATAATGGAGGAATTTTTCCTCTCACGCATCAAATCATACACGCTTATATAAATGTGTATAACTGCATGCTTCTTTATACATATATCTATAAAATACACACACACTTACATATGCATACAATAAAAAAATGTGTGTGTGTGCGTGTGATTGTGTGTAAACTTTTCGTGTGTGTGTTCCCAATGTGTTCATGCAGCTTATGTATGCGCGCGTCTGTGTGTGTGCATTTCCAGTTCAATGTTGCATATTCCGACAAAAATAACAAAAGCGAGGACAACGAATGGTAGAACAACAACTACAATAACAACAATACAAGCAGCAGCTCAGAAAAGAACGACGACAACAAGAACAAAAAAGAAAACAAGAACAGTTGCATACAAACATAACAACAGCAATAACATCCCCCGCGTATAACAGCTACTACAGACACACCAATAGCAATAACAATAATAACAATATTAAACTTACAATAAGGATACTACTACTACTACTACTACTACTACTACTGCTGCTGGTGCTGCTGCTGGTGCTGCTACTACTACTACTACTACTACTACTACTACTACTACTACTACTACTACTACTACTACTACTACTACTACTAATTCTGATCGTAATGATAAATAATGATAATAATGAATAATGATAACGATAATTTATAATAATAGCATTAGTAATGGAACGCTGTGATTAGGAATGAAATTTTATGAGAAAGAGAAAAATCGTGAGTGAAATAAATATTGTTTTACAAATATCGTCGTCTTGTGTCGGAATGTTTAATCGCTGGTATTTTGTATATTGTTTATGGTTTATTGTGTGTGGGGGAGGAAGAAGAAGAGGTGGTGGAGGTGGTGGTTGTGGTGCTGGCAGTGGTGGTGGTGGTAATGGGGGTGTTTGTAGTGGAAGTAGAGGGTGGGTGTGGTAATTGTAGTCTGTTGAGCATAGTAGCATTGCTGCTTTTCTTACTGATGGTAATGTTGGTAGTGGTAGTTGTGTTGGTAGCAGTGGTGGTGAGGTATTCGGGGTGGTGGTGTTGCTATACATAGTATTATTATTATTATTATTATTATTATTATTATTATTATTATTATTATTATTATTATTATTATTATTATTATTTTTATTATTATTATTATTATTATTATTATTATTATTATTATTATTATTTTTATTATTATTATTATTATTATTATTATTATTTTTATTATTATTATTATTATTATTATTATTATTATTATTAGTATTATTTTTATTATTATTATTATTATTATTATTATTATTATTATTATTTTTATTATTATTATTATTATTATTATTATTATTATTAGTATTATTTTTATTATTATTATTATTATTATTATTATTAT
>NC_142934.1:1653096-1680596 GCF_046866305.1 Octopus bimaculoides | reverse complement strand
ATATATATATATATATATATATATATATATATATATATATATATATATATATATATATATATATATATATATGTGTGTGTGTGTGTGTGTGTGTGTGTATATATATGTCTGTCTACCTGTCTCTTTTTCTCTGTCTCTCCACTTCCTTCTGTCTCTACATGTGTGTTTATGTATGTATGTGTGTATCCATCTATCTATCTATCCATCCATCTATCTAACTATCTATCTATCTATCTATCCATCCATCCATCCACCCATCTATCTATCTATCTATCTATCTATCTATCTATCTATCTATCTATCTATCTATCTATCTATCTATCTATCTATCTATCCATCCATCCATCCATCTACCTATCTGTATATATATCAATATATATATATATATATATATATATATATATATATATATATATATATATATATATATATATATATATATATATACATACATATGTGTATATACTTATATACATATATATATATTTATATATATATATATATATATATATATATATATATATATATATATATATATATATATATACATACATATGTGTATATACTTATATACATATATATATATTTATATATATATATATATATATATATATATATATATATATATATATATATATATATATATACATATATATATATTTATATATATATATATATATATATATATATATATATATATATATATATATATATATATATATATATATATATATATATATATATATATACATATATATATATTTATATATATATATATATATATATATATATATATATATATATATATATATACATACATATGTGTATATACTTATATACATATATATATATTTATATATATATATATATATATATATATATATATATATATATATATATATATATATATATATATATATATATACATATATATATATTTATATATATATATATATATATATATATATATATATATATATATATATATATATATATATATATATATATATATATATACATATATATATATTTATATATATATATATATATATATATATATATATATATATATATATATATATATATATATATATATATATATATATACATATATATATATTTATATATATATATATATATATATATATATATATATATATATATATGTGTGTGTGTGTGTGTGTGTGTGTGTGTGTGTGTGTGTGCGTGTGTTTGTGTGTTTGCTCGACTAAAGGCGGTGCTCCAGCATGGCCACTGTCAAATGACTGAAACAAGTAAAAGAGTAAAAGAAAAAGAAAGAATATATATTGACTATATTTCTATATTGAAATAATAATCCCTACAACATCTTTCCTGTTTCTTTGACATTAAACTTTGTCTGCAGGAATCACAAAATGAATTCCTCACACACACACACACGCGCGCGCACACACACACACGCGCGCGCACACACACACACACACCTATGTATATATATATATATGTATATATATATATATATATGACTTCGTTTTGAGAACAACTCGATCCCCTTTTGTAGAGCTTTTAAATGATTCAACCAGAAAACCTGCTTCCTCTCCCACCCTAATCTCTCAATCTCGAAAAAGCCAACAAAAAAGGTCACCGGCGCTGATATTCCTCTTCTGGCTAAGCAATATTAAAAACAAGACCAATGCATTATTACAATATATAAAAATGTTGGTGGATCAATAACATTGATTAGTTGTGTATCTTTTAGTCAGTTACGCATTATTCCTACTCTTTTTCCTTCTCGTTTTCTTCTTTTCCTCTTACTCTCCGTTCTGCCATTGTGTAACGATTACTAAATCTTTATTTCATGTAAATGTATTGAGCGTAATCAATTAAAACAGAGACATTTTTACCTCATTATGCTCCAGTAACCTTTCTCACCCAACATTTAAGTGGAAAACGGCTAATTAGAATAATAAAATGAATTTAAATACAAGTATGTCTCTAAGTAGTTGGATTTGCCAATACTTATCTAATTTAGATTTAATATTGATAATATAACTAAAATATTTTTTGCCAGCTTATAGAGTAATTTAGAAATAAATAAAAATACAAATTACCTACTTATCTCCGCTACTTCTTTCCCTCTTTACAAGAAGTAAATGAACCCGGATGTATCGAACATTCATGTAGCTTTTCGGTTCTAAACTATTAAACAACAGTTGTCCAATGAATTAAATTAGAAGATTTTTAAAGGGATTTTGTTTTCGTTTTGTTATACAGAAGTAGAAAAAATAAACCCAAAACAAATCACTCGAAATCGGATTTAATAAAGAATAAATACTTCCTAGATGCCATTTTTGAATTCTATTCAAGTATGTCAAAGAATTATATTCTAATTCACAGAGATCTTCGGAATCATTCGACTGTTCCATTACTGAACTAAGCGCCAATATGTCTAGCGGATTTGAGTGACACAAAATTTATATTTTCATAACCTCTAGCTATATACAGAGTTTCCGAGTCAAACAGAAAAGGACGGCGTGTTGAATAAAGGCAATGGCGCTGTGTGTGTGTGTGTGTGTGTGTGTGTGTGTGTGTGTGAGTGCACGCGCGTGTAGTAGAATGTTATAAGACTATATGAGAAATGAAGAAATTCAATTATATATACACACATACACACAACAGAAAATGCAGCCCCACCCCGCAAGAGGCAACAAAGACAAATATAATACACGCATGGAAACACATATATATATAGTTTTCTATCTATCTATCTATCTATCTATCAGTTATAACTTACCATTATAAACTTAAATGCACATACACGCTGCTTGTCTCACGCGCAAGCACACTTATGCATGAACTCCTTCTTCTTGTCACTGTATCTCTCCCCTTTTCTCTCTCTCTCTCTCTCTCTCCCTTTACCCCCCTCTCCCTTTACCCCCTCTCCCTGTCTCCCCCTTACACAAACACTTAATACAGGAAATATTATTTGCTGAAAGGGACAGTATTTACGGCCAACGACACATACTTTATAAAACGAGTTCAAAATATGAAGATTGAGCGACTATGGTTATATAAAAGGGACTGTAAACTGTAATTACGTTGCGAAGACTAGAATAAACCTCCTCTTCTATCATTCTCTCTGTGTATAAATGTTTGATTGTGACTTCGAAGTTTAGTCTGGGGTGAATTATTCTTCTTTCAATCGAGTTTCAGTTTGCAGTAGTCACGTATGCCAAAACTACGAATTTTCTTGCAACTCCCAAAGTAAGCACTAAATTGTACACAAAATAAACATCCAATATTCATAGCTTTCATATGATTCAAGATCGATAAAGCGTATATATATATATATATATATATATATATATATATATATATATACAAACAGACACAGAGATAGATAAATAGATAGATCTCTTTTCTAAAATCTTTTCGTTCATGCATCCATTTACATTCTCTTCCTTCAATCGTACTTTTTTCTCATTACGAAATCTCTTCCCTTTCGTTTTTGGATTTGGTTTGCAAGATTCTTTATGCGAGTTCGTGTGTTGAAGCATATTCTGTTGTGTCTGGGGAGAATCATTCTCTTTTAGTGCCTTTATTGAAAAGGTTGCAAGACGCAACGAAAATTTTAGAAAAATAAAGAAGTGGAAATTTTACCGGTGAGTTAAATTATAAGGCACTAAAAGCGAATGACTCCCCAGACACAACAAAATCTCTTTCCCTATTCTTCTTGACTTCATTCTTCATGCCCATCTCATTTCCCGTGAGAAGTTCAGTCAACCTGTTGGTCTGTCTGTTTGTCTGTTTGTCTGTCTGTCTGTCTCACTCTCTCTTTCTCTCTTTCTCTACCTCTGCCTCACTCCCGTTGTGTTCTTAAATACGTCAAACTAATTCAATTAAATTCAAACGCGCTTGTCTTGAGAGAAATGACAACTAAATCTCCCCCCCCCCCATCACACCCTGCCGTTTCAAGAAATGAAGACCGCTCGTGGCTATAGATTACTTTGGTTTACCTCGCTTGTTTCGAAATTGTCTTTGCTCTTTTAGCCTCAGTTTGTTCGAAGAAATTGATGTGTAATGTCTAATGATATATTTCAGACCAAGAAACAGAAAACCAAAGGATTCACAAGAGAAACACTGAATGCCAACTAACTATGCGGAGGCAACTTCTATATAGTGATCGATCAGTTAAAACCTGCGACCATTTCTTTTCCAAATCACGCAGCACCTTCTTGATATATGAAGGAGATATAGGACTGAATAGTTCTGGATATTTTGTTATAGAAAAAAAAATGGTCATGGTTAGAATGCCTTTAATCATAGGTTTGATCAATAAAGGCTGACTTGGGACTAAGCAACTATGGCAACAACAACAACAACCATACTTACCTGCCCCGTATCACCTTGTGTTCTCTTACAAAAACAGAAAGTTACTTTGGAAAATATTTCTGGTTGTGAGATTTAGTTGGTTCAGAGGAATCAGTAATGGTGATCTCGGAGAAAGGGAAGAAACGAAGAATCGTTTCGACAGGGGGACTGTTTCTTCTCAAGACAATATAGAGCCAGGTAACATGCTTTGAACTTGTTGATGGATTAAGTTACTTTGGATCAATGTGTTAGTCATGCTTGGAATGGCTTCGATGATAGATGCGATCACTCGACGACACCATGATTTAAACCAAATGAACAATAATAGGATAGATACCGCGAGTAACAAAATGGTTGTTCCTGTAATTGAACACGAAGATTTACAGAGATAAACCGGATGTACTCTTGTCTCTAGCATTCTTGGTTCCCTTGGTGAATTAGATGTCGGCTCTACAGTCGTCTCCGCTATTCTTACTTCTCGTTGCTTGTTGAGAATCCGGTTCTATTCTCGTGTCCAGTATTTTGTTTCTCTCTGGTAGCAGAATTCTGTAATAAGTGATAGAAATCTGTAAGAAATTATTTCTGGTATTGACTGCAAAATACATTTCATGAGAACGTCTTTAAAATGCCCCTTTAAATGTAAACTCAACACAAAACACATACACTTACGAAAAGATCGATAAATATAGATAGATTGATTGTATGTACGAGTTTGTAAGTGTGTGTGTGTGTATATATATATATATATATATATATATATATATAAAGAGAGAGAGAGAGAGAGAGAGAGAGAGAGAGAGAGAGAGAGAGAGAGAGAGAGAGAGAGAGAGAGAAATTAGTGTTAATACCATATGGCATATCGGAGCGACAAAGGAAGATAACTCTGGAAAATCAAGCACGTTTGGTGACGTTGGAGATTCGATCAATCGAAATAGATCGAATGAGTACGTGACAATACTGAGATCAATATAATGGATTGGAAACCTTTGAAGCTTGAGCGTCGTCATGATGACAATCCAATGACTGATGTCAGTAAAAGAACGAAACAAAAAAAAAATCATTATTCTTTTCTTTCCCCTTTTCCCCTCCTCATACAGAAGAACCCTGATACGCAATATAAGAACGAACAACTTGTGTAGTTCCTTCACAATGGGGAGACAAGAATTATGTTTATTTTCTCTCCTTTTGATATCGAATCATCATTTTATTGCATCATTTATGTTTTATGTTCTTGCATTTTCGAATTCCAATCTGGTTATAGAATTGGTTGTGCTAAACTCAATGAAATTATTTGTCTATGATTCAGTCACATCGAAGAATTTAACTTGTCATTGTACCGCAAAGAATTGCGTTTCAATGTGTCAGCATATAATTACCTGACCGCTCCGTAAAATCAAGGAATTTGTACACGAGCGATATGATCATGATGGTTATATCGTCGTCGTCGTCGCCGTCGTCGTTGGTGGTGGTGGTGGTGGTGGTGTTTATCCTATATCAACACTAATCGAACAGGCCTATGATCAAACATTTTCCCATCCCTTTTAGGATTTTAGGATTATATTACTCAATACGACCTTCATATTTTAAAGACAATACGGTACTATTTGAGGGAGATTTTTCAGTTACTTCTAACTGATCAAGTGGCGACATACGAGCTAATTCCTTGACTTACTCGGTAATTCTTTTAAAGATAGATAACCTGGACATTTAAGGTGTTGAGTATTTGATCCAAGGTCAATCCATGAGTTGAAACGGCAATGTTAGGCCAATGTGGTCCATGACATACTAGAAATAGCAGCTAATAACATCCAATCCAACTCTCATCGAATATTTTAACTTCATAATTGAAATAGTAGTTTTTAGATGGAACTGCGTTAAAAATAAACCGAGTGGCCATGAATAGAACGTCTTGATCATGAGTCACTCGAACATGATGACAAATGGACAAAACTAAGAACGGCACCAAAAGTCGGACAGGCGTAGGTTGTTTTGATTTGTCATCAGCAAATATCCGTTGACAATGATTAAATCTGAAGTTTACGAAAGATTCATTCTGCTCCGTAATTAAGGCATTCGACATTCCATGAATTGTTTGGCAGAAAGCAGTATCAGTATATTTTGAACATCAGTTATTATGAATAATTCCGTTAAAAGACCCTATTCCGGAAGTTAACGGATGGATGAAATGTAAAAATATACGTAGTTCAACGCTCAGATGAAAGCGTACTGACGTGGAGAAATAATTAAGAGATTCCAGTTACTGCAGGACATTCTCTCTCCACGTGGGGCAACGTATCAATGAAGGGCTCGTTTTCAAAATGTACTGACACAGAAGTATTTAATTAATCTTGATAGGAACTTCTACAATACTTTCAAAAAATATGTTACAAAAAATTAGCAAGTATCACTCTTTATTTCTAGTCAGTATTGTAGATCAGTGGCTCATTTAAAGCGTCTCCAGGAACCGTCTCTTCTAAGACAATACTATGAGCAGCGAGGAAATGGAACTTGTTATTTGCCTAGTTTATGCTATAGGGAGCTGAGAAGGTCAGTTCGAATGTGGGACTCAAGGCAGGAGTAGACAGACTTTTCATTAAGACATCCATGTCATGACACACATATACTTCATCGTACGACTCCTGACGTTGCAGTTGATTGCATCCTGTGCTGTTTTGAGTTCAAATAAATTCATTCCATTTCCGAGCAAAATGTGCTTAATAATAATAATAGCAATAATAATAATAGCAATAATAATAATAATAATAATAATAATAATAATAATAATAATAATAATAATAATAATGATAACAATAATAAAAGAGTAATATTTTAGAAGAAAATTAATATTGAAAATCATTCATTCATTAAACTCTTTTGGAAATTTCATTTAAGTCAATAGATGAACGGTAGCAGTAGTGAGGCTACAACTAATTGACAGTAATTCTCAATACTAGTTCGATTCTTCAATAGCAATTTATATTATTATTAATATTATTATTATTATTATTATTATTATTATTATTATTATTATTATTATCATTATTATTGTTGTTGTTGTTGTTGTTGTTAGCATTGATATTGTTGAACTGTTTCCTGCTGCGATTCTTCTTATTGTTGTAATTTCTGTTCTCCAAGTTCACGTTGTTCGTCGTAACTGTTGCCGTTGTGGTTCGTTCTCGCTCTTATTGTTGTTTTTGTTGTTGTTGTAGTTGTTGACGTTAATGCCGCTGTTGCATTTGTTGCTGTCAGCGTTGAAGTAGTAGAAGTAGTTGGCGTTGTTGTTGCTGTTGCTGTTGTTTTTGTACCGCTTCCTGATTAACAATATTTTTTTAAAAGAATTTATTGTTGTTTTCGGGTATTATTAAAAGAATATTCGTTTCCCATCAAAGACTGTTTCTTCCCTTCGTCTTAATTATTTCTAATTTATTACTACTACTACTACTGCTGCTGCTACTGCTGCTGCTACTGCTGCTGCTACTACTACTACTATAATTATTGTTTTTATTTTTATTGTCAACGCTTGTTTAATAATGAAAGCAATATTATTATTATTATTATTAGTAGTAGTAGTAGTATTATTATTGTTGTTGTTGTTGTTGTTGGTCTTCTTCTTCTTCTTCTTCGTCTTCTTCATCTTGTTGTTGTTGTTGTTGTTGTTACTGTCGTTGCTGTTGTTCTTGATATTGTTGTTCTTGTTGCTGTCGTAGTTACTTTGTTGTTGTTGATCATATTATCCTGCCTTCAACTATGTATCATACAGCATCATCGAGTTTTATTTTCAATCTTCTTTTTAATATGAAATTACAATTAGGCGCTAAAGACCGTCATTAAGGAAATTATAAAATGTCTTTTATCTCTCATTGGCTTCTTTTAAATAAAAACTAAACAACAATATAAAAAGAAACCCATTCGTTTCTGTAACAAACTAATTTCTTTTGAAAAGCAAGGTTCATTTAAAATGGAATGTTATTATGAAAATGGTCAGATATTCAAAAATGTCAATAGAGCTATAATTCAAAACGAGACAGTGATTATTAATTTATTTTTTGTAAATGTTACAAGAATATAAATCCATATTCGAAATAGGTTCCATTTTCTCTTAACCAAGAGATGAAGTTGCTCTATGGATGTATTGTATATAAAAGTTTGTGGCCGAGATTTTAGAAGAAAAGCATACATACATACATACATACATACATACATACATACATACTTACGTGAATCGTCCGTAAAATGTTGCTTAAAGTTTCATGTTTCCGTTTAATGTAATTGTGTTCACGAAATGGAACAACAACACTTCATGTAACATTGTGTGAGTAACTTAGCTTCAAGTAATACACACACAGATACAGACATATGTGTGTGAGTGTGTATGTAACCATGTTCTCTGTCTCTTCACCTCTTTCTCTTTCCCTCCTGGCTCCTCTAAACTTCTCTTCACTCTTGTTATCAAGAGTCTATATACGGTGATCTCACACAACGAAGGACTTTCTGCACTCAAACACTTCCTAGACCTTCAGCCCAACCCCCAACCTGACACCTCCACACTTCTTCGTCTGACCGAACTTTTTCTTTCCCTCAACTGCTTTTCGTTTGCTGGAGATTTTTACCAACTGTTCTCGGGATTGGTGATGAGCCCCAAGTATGCGAGCCTGTTCGTTGGCTACTTTTAAGCCCAAATATTCCCACGATTCACTGGTCTCACTCCACAACTATACGGTTGTTAACAGACTCAACACTATGTATTGAAAGCGAATACGTATTTTTACTGTGTAATAGTTGTGGATAAATACTGGACCATAGATTTAAGTCTCATGGCTGTTGCGTATTCTATGGGTGTAGTAATGTCTGTGTAGTTAACAAGTGTATTTAAGTAAAATGCCATAAGGCAGAGCAACCGTTGCTGTCGTTGAGGGATAGACTTCATTCGGGATCCACTCCGTCGTAACTCCGAGTGCTTCATTGGAGAGTACATCGTTGTAAACATTTGCAGCAGACTGTCCGTCGAATTCCTGCTCAAGTTGAATGTAAAATGTAAGACGTTAAAAGTGTTTATAGTTATGCTCATAGATATTTTATGTCTAGAATTGACTTCAAACATACTCATATCTATAAAGTTGAGAGAGTTGTCTCTGATGTGTTGTGATAGCTGTAACATTTAATCTCAATACAGACTTACATCTATAATTATAAACATATTCTTTACAATATTAAAGCTATACTGGTCGTTATAATCTCAGGTCACTGCGTTATCAAAAGATCCTATATTATCGTGAAACGATCCGATAAAACCCGTATATTTTTAAAACGGGTTTTATCGACAAGTAAAGATTTTCGAGTATTAAAGACATATCTCTGTGAAGTTGCTATTGAAGATGTTGTGTGACTTATTGCTTAGTGTTTTGTCGAACAATGATAAAAATCAACAATGTCAAATTGACTTCATATACCAATATTTTAATTACTAATTTATCAAACCAGTTAATTGCGGTTTTGCTATTATTTCATTGACGTATCTTGCTAACGTGCCTAATTCTGTCAATTACTATTTTTTAAATATGTTTACTAATGAGTCTGATCGCGGTCTTTATGTGTTTCATTAATCTACATTTTAGATTAATAAAGGCGACCTGATTGGAGATGAGGCTGATACATATCCTGTTTATCTAAATATTCTAATCCTTTGTACCTCGTTGTTGATATCATTAGTCGGATTTCCTTTACATTTCGGCAACAGTGTTGTAAGAAGCGTAGTGTAAATCTCGTCATATAATCCACAAACATATTTCGGTTTATCTGATACCGAGAAGGTTTAAACAGGATTAACAAATGTTTTTGATATTAAACTATAGTTTCCATTATGAATCTTTATTGTACTGTTAAAGCCATTTAACGTTTGATTAATGTGTATACTGGACTCCATTATCTACCAGTACGTCCTTTCGCAACACTGTATGCTGTGGTTTACAGTGTATGTATGGCTACTCGTTTAGCAGGAAGTGCGACTACATAGAGTTCTCACTTTGCCTATGCTGTCGCTGTTGTTGTTGTTGTTGGTCGGCGCTCTTTGCGGTGTAAATAAACTCCAGGAACAATGGAAGCTGGTTAATTTCCCTGGCAACTCTATTGCATGTCTGTGATTTCCTGTCATTTGTTAATGGTAAATTGTGCTGTCTCATACACTTTACAGAATGCTTCCTTGCAACAAATTCCTGACGATAGACGGAAAATGTTCGTACCGAATTATTCTTACAAGAAACAAACACACAAAATACTACTACTACTGCTGCTGCTGCTGCTTCTGCTGCCGCTGCTGCTGCTGCTGCTGCTACAGTTTATGATGTTTCAGCATCGGTATAAAATTTACTAATACGATAATGAGACTAGCAGTAATGATAATAATAGAAATGACATCAACAACAAAAGAAATATTAACCAAAACTCAAACGTGAACATTGATATATTAATAACGACATCAATAGAAAAGAAGCAAAACAACAAAATGAATATATTAAAACTAATTACAATGAAATATGAAATAACAATTATGATGACGATGGTGATGGTGATGATAATCATGATGACAATCCTTTCTACTATAGGCACAAGGCCTGATATTCTGAGGAGGGGGATTGTCGATAAGGATATTGGGTTGCATGGTCGGGTGGTCAGCGACTAAACCTGCTTTCCCGCCTGCCTTGGCGGGTGAAGAGTATGTTGTCGACTACACAGTTGGACACCGTCCGTGAGAAAAACAGCACCATGACGCAATTCACTCTGCCAGTGTCACTCGTAATTGTTCAACTTCAGACTAGATCTGGTCAAGTAGACTTGTAATCAAACGACTTCCACCCGTGGCCTTTCTCATGACCCCTGACTAAGGCAAGATTTCAGGATTTAGGGGCCGCAATTTCTGTCAGGTTCGTATCGTATAGAGGTTATAATGCTATCTCCCTAAGGCAAGTTTGAGGCAATCCATGATACTGACGTTGATAAAGAAAAAGGAGGGTGTTAAGTCCCCTTATCCTTGATAGTTTTCAACAGAAATCATCTATAAGGGATATATAAACACGGGAGTCTACAATCGTCACTCGACATGCTAGAAATAACAGCTCTACTCATTGAACAACTTTACTGTCTAAAAAGCATTTGACGGGGTTTTGGTATTTTGGTCCAAATGCGTTAGCAGCTGGTGAGATTGATTCAAAGGACAGAAAACTTTGGTGAAGATACATTGACGATAAATGTAAAGCAAAATGTGAAGAAAAATCCTTATTTCGTTTTTGTTTTTTCCATGGGAAATGAATAAAAAAGATAGCGGTAAAATGGTGCAGAAGACTTCTGGACACCGTTTAGTTACCAAAGTGTATTACAAGTTGTCAAGGAACCATCCTGTTCATTCAATAAATGTAGAGCTGCATGTCTGGCAGGAATAATATCTGTTTCACAATAATAGTTAGAACTTTAAATACTAAGAATTATAACCATCTGATTTGGAATTAGAGTGAATCCTCACAAACAGGGGCACATTTCAACTTTATTCCGAGGAATTAATTGTTCAGTAGGACGACACCTTATGTCACACAGTGAAATCCAGAATGGAATTAATGAAAGAACATAAAATACGAGTTCTACAAACATTCACCATCTTAACTCGATAAAAAGTTTATGGTCAAGATTCACAAGAATGGCACTGGTTTGTAAATCGAGTAAAAGAACTCAATTAATTGAAGAAATCATGAAGGCTCCAAGAAAATCATGAATCCTGAAGTGTTGAAGAAGCTTATCACTTGCGTGTCATGAAGAATTGTTGAGATAATCAAAGCAAAAGGTTATCCTACTAACTACTAATATAAACGGCCATTCTATTGTAAACTAAATAAAATGGTTTTGCTTTGTAAAGTGTTTGATATATTTGTGGTTTAGACTGACATAGATGTGATTTAGTGTGCTTAAAACTGCAAGCTGTGATATTTAGTTGAAGAACAATATCAATTTTAATACAAGATAGGTTAGGGAATAATAAAATATCTTCTGAAGATGACTACAAAAATAATTATGAGCAGAAAGATGCATAAAGCAAACAGACATCGACTATGGGAAGAATTTTGTGCAGAATTCTGGCCGTTTGCGTACAAACACGCGCATATATATATATGTACGTACATGCGTAGGTACATAGATATATATAGTACTTGGGGATGTATGTAAAGAGAGAGATTGACAGACAGACAGATAGATAGATATATAAGCATATATGTATATATATATATATATATATATATATATATCTTTCTCTCTCTCCTTCTTACTGTCCCTCTCTCCCTCACCTGCCCTCTTCGTGTGTGTGTGTGTGTGTGTGTGTGTGCATGAATATATATATATATAGAAGTAAGTGTCTGTGCGTAAGTGTGGTTATTACGAAGTGGAATGATATGAAGAAAAATTTCATTATTATGTAAATATGAACACATTGAAAATCAAACTACCTAATTGATGAAAGATAAATTGGTAGATAGCTACAAAGGTAGATAGAGCCATTTACCTATATACCCAGATAGAGATAGACTGTAAAGAAGCTCTCTCTTTCTCTCTCAGTATCTCTCACCCACAATATATATATATACATATATATATATATAATACATCCCTCTCCTCTCACTTTGTTTTCTTTCTCTCTATTTATATTTCCTTATGTATCCGTTTCTCTATATTCTCCCCACATCATATATATAATAAATGCTTGGAGGGAGAGCGGTAGAGAGAGTGAGAGAAAAAGAGAAGCAAGTGTAGTGAGAGTGTGAAGTAAAGAGACAAAGTGTTAGATTTACAGGGCAGGAAGAGATGGTAGAAAAAATAGCAAGATAAGAAAATTGCTGCTATCTTTAGAAGCAATAGCAGCAATAATATTTTGACCGTAATGGCTGAAAACAGACGACAAAATGGTGTTATTTTATCAGTCATTAAACAAATTTAGTTTAAAGAAACAAAAATAGACGACATCTTAGTTTAAAACTCTTAATGGATTCAGATTATTTCTTCTGATAAAATACAATTGGTTTTTAAAGGAAATTTAGTTGTATCCATCTGGCCGTGAAACACGGTCTGTTTTATCATGAGCACATGCGGTTCTTAATTACCGTTGAATCTATCGGTGACGCAAGATCGAGTCATAATAAAGGCAGCGAGTTAGCAGAACCGTTAGCACGCCGGGCGAAATGTTTAGCGGTATTTCGTCTGTCTGTACGTTCTGAGTTCAAATTCCACCGAGGTCGACTTTGTCCTAACCCTAACGTTAACCTTTCATCCTTTCGGGGATGATAAATTGAGTACCAGTTGCGTACTGGGGTCGATGTGATCAACGGGACCCCTCCCCCCAAATTTCGGGCATTAGTGCCTAGAGTAGTAAAAAAAAAAAAAAAAAAGAAAGAATCAAGTCATAATAGGAACGCCTGCACTTAAATTTCAGTTGGCGGAACATATTCTTACTAAAACGATATATATATATATATATATATATGGAATATTTTTATGTCTACGTATTTGTCTTGCAAGTCTCTCGATGTGGAATCGTGTGTTGAAACAGATATTGTTATACTTGGGAAAATATGACCAGCTTGAATATTCTTCAACCTTCTAATGACATGAGGGTGGCTGACATGTAACACGTTTTGATATCACAAAATCAAAGGGTAGACTCGTTATAACGCTGGACAAAATGCTTAGCGGTATATCGTCCGTCTTTACTTTGCGATTTAAAAAATAATACTCGTTCGCTTCTTTATTTCTCTCGCTCTTATTTTTTATTTACCCATCATGCTATCAACTTTTACATGTTTCTCTTCGAAGAAAAACAAATAACAAAAACCTAGAATTTCCCACACCTCACATAGAAAAAATCAGTTCATTACAATGTAATTTTTTCAAAATCTTTTATAAACCAATTAACTTTTGGTAACCAGTTTCCGTTTGCTGTAGATCTTACTTTAAAATGGTGTTCGTTCGCATTATTTTAGGTAAAGGTTTCAGAGGACCATCTTTTTACGTATTACAAATTCTTTGGTTGGGTATTGCTACTATTTGGTATATTATCTCTGTTTGGAGTCACAATGGAAAATGTGCCTTACATTATAAGACATTGTTACACTCACAGTTTCTTTTGCAGCAAATGCAGCTTCCGCGTGAATTTTAATGACAATTGGAAAAATACAGAAGTCATAGGAAAGATATCTGATGATGGAGAATGTGTTATTGTGAAAAGATGAGAAGACGAAAAAGAAAACAAGATCAATAATTAATTAACTTTATTTCTTTTTCTAAGAAGTTCGGTGGAAAATAATTAGCAACCACCATGTTCTATTAAATGACGGAATGGGAGATGTTGAAAACTATTTCGTTTTCCTTATTCATCCGCGATTGTTTCTTCTCGAGCTTTCCTTATTCTCATATCATTTCTTCATTGTAACACCACCACCAACAAAAAAAAAAAACATCAACAACGTTTGCTACAATAAACTGTTGTGCAGTCGCAGTGGCTCGTTATGGCGCGCGAGTTCTGCAGTGGACAGAGGATGAGCTGAAGAAGTTGGACAGGAAGGCAAGAAAGCTGCAAACAGTGCATGGAGCTCATCATCCACGTGCAAACACTGACCGATTATACATGAAGGAAGTCTAGAAGGAAGTGTGAAAATAGACATATACAATTCTCTTCAGTACGAAATAACCCGGCAATAGAAAATAAAGAATCTGAAGATAGTGCCGATTATTGTTGGGTCCCTGGGGACTGTATCAGAAAGCATCAAGAAGAATGTAAAGGAAATCGGAATAGAGTCCCCAGTAGAACTGTTGCAAAAGTTCTGCCTCCTTGGAACGGCCAGAATAATCAGGAAAGTACTTATTGCAAAGAACAGAGAACGTGGTACAGTATGCTGCAGGTGTATATATCTATATATATATACATATATATTGAAAATCCACGTGGGGAATTGTAGTGAAATATATAAAAGATAGTGCACAGAAACTAATGCTGTACAATGTGTGTATATATATATGAAATATAACCTTTACGTAGTCGCCCGGCTTCGCTTGTGCTAATTATGACTAACAAGTCAGTGATAATGTCATAATCAGAAACTGTGAAGTTTTCATTTCCTGTTAGTAGAAAGAACGATAGAGAGAGAGAGAGGAGAGAGAGAGAGAGAGGAGAGAGAGAGAGAGAGGAGAGAAAGAGAGAGATAAATAGATATAGACAGATATATATATATATAAATGTACTTTATATAAATGTATTTACATATCTATGTACATATATATGTGTGTGTGTGCATGTGTACAAATACATATATATGTATATGTGTGCGTGCTTGTGTATGTGTATATATGTATATGCGTTGATTTGCATATCTTTAGATGAGGAAATGATGTACAGGTATAGGCAAAACACTGTTCTATCTACAGGAATATGAACGGGTATGTTAATGCACGGATCTGTATGCATTTGTGAAAGTGGACGCATCTAAATATTTGTGTGCATGGGGGCGCATCTGTGCGTGGTGTGTGTGTGTAGGTGGGCGCTGTGCTCCTCTTGCTCTGCTGACGTCAGCCTATGTTAGAATCAGCTTAGTCTTAGACATGAATCTTAATCTCTTGAAGGGGGAAAAAAGCAACGGCAGCAGCAGCAGCAGCAACAGCAGCAGCAGAAAACAACAGTAAGACCAAGAACAACATGAGCGATAGTTAACGTTAAAGAAAGCGGGTAAAAAAAAATAAACTCATACACACATAAACGCACAAAGACACTTATGCAAATACAATAAATAGACACACAGAAACACACACACACACACACACACACACACACACACACACACACACACACACACACACACACACACACACACACACAGAGAAACATACACAAACACACACACACGCGCGCACAGAGGCACACTGGCACCCAAAGCTGTCAGACACTTCTGAAATCTATAGACTGGATCTTTTACCCTCTTGTATAAAGTGTAGACCGTAGTTTCTGGGACTCTGTGTGTATGTATGTATGTATGTATGTATGTATGTATGTGCGTATATATGTATGTACTACCTATGTAACTACGCATCTATTCATGTATGTAAATATATATGTATGTTTATAAGTGTGTATTTACTACCTATCTATGTGTGAATATATACGAGTGTATATGCACGCATGCATGTATATGTATACGTTAGAATTCTTCATACAAAAAGAATTGGTTTCTAACAATAGAAAAAAAAATTTAAAAGCCCATCGCAAGAATTTTGATAAGAATAACAAGTTGAAGGCTAAAAATTCTTACAAATATCTTCTGATCCTTTAAGAGATTGTATTTGTAAAGCTTGTTTGAGCCGGTTTCTTTCTTCGCCTGAAAACGCTCGCTTTTTCCAAATTGTTACTTAAACATTTAATAACATAACCAAGTACACCAATAGCTGTTAGTACAAATATCAATTTATATACAGGGATAGAGGAGTTGCAGCATTCGAAGCAGTTGTCCATGAATATTCTCCTTTTCAATGATTTGCAACGAGATGTTCACATCTGCAGGACAAGTGACCTATACGACTTTACACAGTTTTTTCTTTCGTCTCGGGTTTGCTGTATTTTGCACTCGCCAGAAGTTTTATTGGGAATGTTCCGTCAGCTCTCCTTATGTATTTATTCTATCATACATTGCTGTTTATATTTGTCCTAAGGCAACATTTTTCTGCTAATATTATTATGCAATTGAGATAATCAAACTACATGAATCACTAGGATATGTGTGTGTGTGTGGGTGTATGCCTATAATATTCATATAATATTGATACACTTACACACCAACACACACACCAACATACACACACATACACACGGACACACATACATACACACATGGTGGGTTGTCTCGGTTTCAATTCTAGCTAGCAATGTCTTTTTCATGTGTGTTATTTTCTGTTTAATTTTATGCTTTGTGTTTAGGGATCTACTCTTCCGAAACATTGAATAGGTGTGTATGTGTGTGTGTGTGTGTGTGTGTGTGTGTATGTGTGTGTATATATATATATATATATATATATATATATGTGTGTGTGTGTGTGTGTGTATGTGTGTTAGTGTGAGCGCGTGTGTGTGTATGTGTATGCCTGTTTGCATGTATATGTACATACATATATTTATATATATATACGAAGAGGGGAATATTTGTCTGCCATTGGTCAAAGCGAGTCACATGTTGATGTTGTTATCAATATGACCACGACATCAGTGCCCGTTCATTATTTCTAGGACTGCGTTGTTCTGGGACAAAATGTTGGTGACGACACTCTTACCAGAAGCAGAGGCTCAGTTCGCTGGCGACAACAGTTAGCTAATATGCGCGAGCTGCTGTGTGTAAGTGGATCTATGTATTTAGTATATTCACGTATGTGATTTTGTGCATGTGTGTGTATGAGATTTTGTGTCTTGGCGAAATAAGCTCTTTGTTATATGCATGTGTGTGTGGACATTATGTGTGCGTGTATGTGAACGTGTGCCTGCTGCGTATATGTGTGTATGTTTATGCGCGCACATATGTGTACGTTTGTATCCGCTGTATTCGTGCGTTTATTTTACACTCGGGAAATACTGCTGGCTGGAAGAGTGTTTGCGTTTATATCTGTTGCATGTGTGTGTGTGTTAACGGGTGTCTATACGTATAGATGTATAGAAATGGTGTTTGTGGGAGCTTCTGGTGTATTGGTCCGTTTTATTTGTTGTCACACACCAGCGGCAGCAATTTGGACAGAACAACCAGATTTGTTGTTGTATAATGGTTTGGCGGTGCTAGTTGAAGAAAGAATAAAGAAAGACTGGAAGATCTGCATGGTCAAGTGTGTGGCTTGGACATATGGCAGGGGGTTAAGTACCCTACACTTGTTGATGGATACTGCATATTGGTAGAGAATTTATAATCTCTACAAAACTGTGTCTGTACGAATGCATGTGTGTGTGTGTGTGTATGTGTGTGTGTGTGTGTGTGTGCATTAGTTGTAAATTAAATTACTACAGTATAAGAAAAGCTGTTTTAAGCACTGACAATGTATGTGTGCAGGTGTGTATTTGCATAATTACCTATGTATTTTTATGCATACGTATGTAATATTTGTACATTATATATGTATGCATACATATATGAGGCATGTGAGTGATATACATCTATATACATATAACACGCACATAAACATATAAAGTATATGTTACATCGATATTGATCGTACTAGCCTGTGTATGTTTTTAAAACTTGGATGATCTATAAACTCACACACACATACACACATACATACACACACATGCAGGCATATATACATGCTTACATATACATATACATATATATCTATGAATCTCTCTGTTTATATATATATATATATATATATATATATATATATATATATATATATATATATATATATATATATATATACACGCACACACACATACACAGACGCATATATGTATATACATGTATGTATATTGTATGTATGTATGTGTGTATGTATGTATGTATGTATGTATGTACACACAGTTAGACTAAGCAACAAGGAACAAGTAGATAGCTGCACTGTTTCATCAATGGTTGTAATTCAAAATGGCCGAAATGTTTAATAAAAATGATTTGCTGTCGTCGTTTGGGGAATTTTGTTGGAATATTTACAGAAACTTTCGCAACGTTGTAGTTTGGGCTGTTAATAGATGTTATGAATTATCTTATTGGAGGTTGAAGTAAATAATAATAATAACAACAACAACAACAACATTATTAGTATAGAAATAATATTTATAATAATAATAATAATGATATTACAATACAGAAAAATACTTATAATAATAATAATAATAATAATAATAATAATAATAATAATAATAATAATAATATGGTTGTATTTTTTAGCACAAAGTGTTTACCAATCGATCAAGATGTATAGAAGAGAACAGAGTCTCATTACATAACAACAATAGCTGTGTCAACAACTCCAGCTGGAACAAGCTTTGGGTACATCAGCAAATAAACTGGCGTTACATATAGGCTGTCCTTATATATATATATATATGAACAACCATTTTTATAGAGATGTAAATAAGTGATTCGCTTTTCGTCGCTGACGAAGCGTAATGATGCAAAACCCTATGCGTCCTACGACCCGGTGATGCCATTCGTAGAGCAGTATATGTTTCGCTCCATTAATGTCTGTGACTTGTATTTTCTCCCGACATTATTTAGACAGCAAAATGTCTATATCCACCATCCACGATAAAATGTACACGAATGTGTTAAATATGATTGTTCCACATATGTTTTTCTTGTAAAATATTTCTTTCGTTTCTATATTGGAAACTATGTTATCCAAATTTCTTTGGTGATTCAAAAGAGTTGTGTAGAATTCCGAGACTTTGACTGCTATTTTAAGCTGGTCAAAGAAGCACCCTTAGAAAAAGTTGTATACAATGACTTCAAGAAGGTATTTATATCAGCGACAAATGATGTTTAAAGATGGTCACAGTCGCCATATTAACGACGTCTGTATTTTGTATTTTTATCGATATACTGACAGCTAAATAATATATTATGGCAATTGCGGTGGACATCTTCTCAAATGGGTGATATCCAGGTCATGACGGAGTGTGAATATTAACGTCGTTTCAATGATAATAATACGTCATATAACTGTAGCTATTGTCTCATTTGTCATAGACGATGGCATGCGCAGCATTAATTCACCAGTCTATGATATTGTTGTTATTATTATTACAATATCTCATATTCTATATATTAACATAAATTAATAGGAGATATCTATTTTTCTAGCAATATTTTATTAAAGCGAAAGGAGTAAAAATGGTAAGACCAACAGACAACATTTTAGCCAGCTCTTTCGTTTCAATGCTTTGGTCTGGAGGACGTATTCGTGCCTGTGCTGTCCAAGACATCTCTGAGACGACTGTGGTCGACGTTGTTGATGTTCCTCTTGTATAGAACTGAAAGTTGATGTGTTCTAAATAAAAATATACTTCCATTTATGTTCAGAGTCTTTAAAGGGCCCAGGGGAATACCTTCGTGCTACTTGTTCTTTTATCTGAGCTGCTGCAACTATGCAAAGACACCAGAAGCCGCCTCATGTTCAACAAATACCCGTGTAAACAAAGACATTTCTACTGCATAAATATGGGCGCCAATGTGGCTGTGTGGTAAGAAGTTTGCGGCTTAACCACATGATTCCGGGTTCAGTGGCACCTTGGGAAGGTGTCTTCTACTTCAGCCTCGGGCCGACGAAACACTTGTGAATAGATTTGGTCGACGGAAAACGAAAGCCTTTCATATGCGCGCGCGCGTATCTATCTGCCTGCCTGTCTGTCTGTCTTTATGTCTCCGTCTGTCCCCTTCCATCGGTTAACAACCGCTGTTTAGGGTGTTTACGTCCCTGTAACGTAGTGCTTCGACAAGAAGTACCGCGCTTGCCAAAAATAGAAAAAATAGCCCAGGAGGTATGAGAGGTGACTATATCTAACCAGTTGATATCCGCAGGAATACGACCGTTTCGTTGCCCTCATCACGTGATACTAACTTTGGTGTATAATAAATCATTTTACACATTTGCGCCAATACGCATGATATATATTGCATTTTACAAATGTACACTTAGAGAAATAGAAAACTAGCTCTTCAAGTCGTCAGAATATCATTGCTACACAGATGCTTCAACTTGATGGTCATGCTTGGACTGTCTTTGATCATAGTTTTATTCAGTTAGTTCTGATCTGGCTCTAAACAACCGGAAGAGCATAACCGGTTGCTACCATCGTTTCTCCCCTCCCTTCAATCGACTCAGCTGTTGACGAAGATCGAAGTGGAGATGGCTTTATACTTCTTTAATTTATCGAGAAATAATTTGTCAGAAGATAACGATCGATATTGCATGAAAGAATTCAGAGTGTCATAATAATATGAAAAGAAAAATAAACAGTTATAAACAATTCTATATACACCCAGCTATGTGGATATGTGTGAGTGTAGGTTCGTAAAAGAATATATACTAGTTTGGTGCGTGTATATTATAAATACAGAATTTAAGAATATTTTTGGCATCGCTATATCTCGGTTTATTGATGTAACAGTGTATTGGAATAATACTCTGGCCAACTACTAACCTCTCTCTCTCTTTCTCTCTCCCTCTCTTTCTCTCTCTCTCTCTCTCTCTCTCTCTCTTTCTCTCTATCTATCTATGTCTCCTTCCCTTTCTCTACAGTTCTCTCTTTCGCTCTCTGTACATACATATATATGTATATATATATATATATATATATATATGTATATATATATATTTATATTATATACATATATGTATATATGTATATATATATAACCTGTTTGTTTGTGATGTGTCTATTTGTCTATTTATGCTAATAGAGATAATAATTACAACATATCTACAACACAAATTTACACTCTTCCATGAACACATACTCATATTTATGTTTGTTCACGAATATATTATATATAAAATAAACATCTATATTTCATAGCCAGCATACACACACACACACACACACACACACATTTATATATATATATGCATGATAGTTAAGTCTACGTATATATATATATATATGCTTGTATTTATATATATATATATATATATATATATATATATATATATATATACACATACAAAGATACATATGTATATATGGATACATTTCTCTAACTATATATGCATATGTGTGTGTGTGTGTGTGTGTATAGGTGTGTGAAAGTAAAATAATAAGTGAGAGAAATGGGACAGGGAGAGAGATATGGTGTATGCACGTACAGGAATACATATATATATATATATCTGAGGGAGTGTGCTGGTGTATATGTGAGTGCGTGTGTGTGTGTGTATGTATATATACAGAACATAGATTCAACTGATTAAATTGATGTCATGGCTGCATAAATCTTGGCGTTAGAATTCTCTTGGAGATTTCTTTCTTTCTTTGCCTTTATTTCGAAATATGTTCTCCAGTGAAGTGTGATCGTCATTTCCCGAAACATCACACAAGAATCGCAGTAAATCATTTCTTCATAGAATCTTCCATTTTGCCATCTTTCATTTAATTTAGAAGAATCATCTTTAAACATTCATTTCAAGACATTCTTAGAAATATTTCGATATTTCTCTCTTTATCAAATATATTTGTTTGTCTTTCTCTTTACGAATATATTACAATATATTTGTATTAAAAACTCTCTTACATTTCTAGGTCTCTTCACCTTCAATGAATCATCTTTTGTTGTTGCTCGAGTCGTTGTTTTTCTTTTTGTTGTTCTTTTATTTTTCAGGTTCTTGTTTAGCCCAAGGTCAGACTTGATCAGCATTCTATCGACAAATACCCTGCATTTTTCTCCTTCGTCATAAAAGAACTTCAATACAATAACATATTGTAACTAAGACAACCTGCAATTTCCTTTTCTTTTTTAAGAGAGGAAATGATTTCAAGGTGATTTAGCTGTTTTAACTAGCACATCAGCTGATCCTATGGTCTCAGCCACTGTTGGTTGAGAAATATTGTTGTTGTTTAGTCTTGATCCAACAGGTGTTCTTTGAGTTGTTTCCATGTAGTTCGGTCTCTAGAATGAATTCTTGGGATATGTCTTTTGGTAGTTGTTTCTCTACTGCAATATCTTGGAGTTTTTTTTTTCTTGCGTTGTTATGTTCGTTTGTTTTTCTTCATTCTCATAGTTTCTGGCGGAGATTCTCTTTCAAAGAAATTTCTTGCTGTCGTGATGTCCCAAGTCAGACTTGAACGACTATAATCCAGAGAAATACAAACTTAAAGAAGAACTCTTTGACAGTATATGTTTATTGTGGGGAAGTTACCTGACCTGAGATATGAGAGGAACGTCTTTGGTATAGGAGGGATGTGTCAATAGGAAACGCTTAAACAAAACATTTGATGGATTTATTACACATCATCCGGCGAGGCAAATCTACGGTGGTTAGAATATACCACTGGACTAAAGCTTTAGTTAAAATACTAGAGATTTTATTCTCATCGTACATGTCCAGCATTTGGCTAAAAGAAGCATGCTGGTCAGTCTCATCCAGAAATGAACTTCGACGAAAATTTCTCTGAAAGATCAACAGAGCAGGCGGCCACCTTGTCTGACTACAGTGTAATCCTGACATTGATGGTTTGTACAATGACTGACATTGATGGTTTGTAAAAATGAGGTGGTTCATCGGTTGCCAGCATTGTCTTCACGGTTGGGTGTGATACAATACCCAAACTATGCAGCGTTGTCTTTTAACAAATCTGAATATTATAATATACTTCAATCTGATCATTGTCAGCTAATATTTTATAGTCACACGCAAAATAAAGATCTCAATCTAATTTTTCTTGCATCCTCTGTTATCACATCAACGCTTCTTAATTTCTCCCATTTCTTCTTGCATGCACATGGCGGAAAGACGGTTTCCTGAAAAACCTTTTTGTAACCTCTTCATCCAACACATTTGAAAGCTCTTACACAATCCTTCATTAATTATTATTATTATTATTATTATTATTATTATTATTATTATTATTATTATTATTATTATTATTATTATTATTATTATTATTATTATTATTATTATCATCATCATCACCATCATCATCATCATCATCATCATTATCATCATCATCCTTATTATTATTATTATTATCATCATCATCAACATACTTCTTAACCTTAAATTTTTCAGAGATCTTTTAGAAGTTTTACGTTATTTTACTTTTTAATTTCCACAAATTTCATTCCATGTAACAATCATTCTTTCCCAATTTATTCTAATCTCTCCATTATCAAATTTCACCTTACCCCACCCTCAACATCCCCACCGCCACCACACAGATCATGGCATCTTCTGTTTCCTTTAGTCATGGACCATTATTCTTTCCTTGATCTCATTCTTTCATGCTGTTCTCGGTTATCCATTCACAGTTTTTCTTTTCAATCCTTTCGACATACACTTTTTTAAAAAATTTCTTTTCCTTTTTACATCTTTTTTATATTCATCTTTCATTCTGTTGACATTTCTGCTTCCATTATCCATTTTCAGGAATAAACTGTCAATTCTTGTTTCTTTACTGAACAGAAGAAACTCTCTATGGAATCACTTAATCATTTCTAGATCTGCTTTACTGAATTTAACCTGATTCATCACAGACTATGTCACAGAAACTACTTGGCAATTTATGGAATTCTTGAGATTTTTCTAGTTCCAGTTTGGCGATATTTTGAATTATGGTTCCCTATTTCAACAGAATACTTTACCATTATTTTATCAATTGCCCCCTATTCACTATCGACAACCGTTTATACTATATTCCTGTTAAGTCCATTAATTATGGCTGCCAATATCTACAGCTTGCTGTTTTCACCATTCCAGTTCCCTTTAGAATTTCTCTGGAAATATATTTATTTATTTATTTCTCGTCGCAAGTCACTGTTTCCATCCATTTATAAGAACAAGGAAGTGTATGTAACTCGTTGCAAAACATGTTCGTGCTATAGCAATGGTAAAAGACACACACATACACTCATTCACACACACACACACACGCACACGCATACACACACACACACACACACACACACACACACACACACACACACACACGGATTCTACCAGACACTATACCAATTCACTGCTTCTATGAGACATTATAGGTGTAGAATTACGTCTTCATCGTAAGTTGAGGCACAATATGTGTGTGTGTGTATACAATGATATGCATTTGCCATATCCATTTCGTGTAGAATCGTTCTCTTCACCGATTTCATTACATTTCTATTTCACAGACGATGGTTTCGTCTTGAAATTGTTTGATCATTCTTAAATATTTAATTGAGAACTCCAGTTGAAATATTCTGGTGTAATACCAGCAATTTTAGGGGGAAAGGATTTATACCATTACATCGATCCCGGTACTTGAATAATATTTAAATTTATCGACCCTGGAGGGATAAGATTTAGAGTTGAGCGCTGTGCGATTTGAACTCAGAACGTAAAGTGTTGGAAGAAATATCGTAAATCAGCTTCCGCCACGCATTCTATGAATTTCTGTTGGCTAAATTCCACTCACAAGGCATATTCGAAGAATTACGCAAGATGTCGCATCATGGCATTAAATTCACAAGTATAGTTCATACTCGAAGAAAATTTATACACACATGCTTGTATGTGTGTGTGTGTGTGTGTGTATGTGTGTGATATATGAGATCTTAAAGAATAGTTTATTGATGATTGTATGACACTGTATACTATTTATATGATGTGTAAATTTGAAGGGGAAATACACAGACAACTCTAGCAGGTTTTGAACTCACGGCATAAGAGCCGAGATCAGCTGCTGTGACGACTTTTGTCCTATTTTCATTGGTTGTGAAGATGATATCTTACTAAATCTACTGAGACGAACGTCAAGGAAACTGTAAGAATGTAATGGCATCCGCTTAAACAATCACAGACACATATAAACACACATGCACACTCATGCACAAGTGAAGGTACATATGTATGTATATATATATATATATATATATATATATATATATATATATATATATATATATATATATATATATATATATATATATGTAATTATATATATATGTAATTATATATATATGTAATTATATATATATGCATATATATGTATGTATGTATGTGAAAATATACAATATATACATACATACATTTATATATACATATCTATCTATCTATGTATGTATGTATGTATGTATGTATGTATCTATCTATCTATCTCTTTATGCATATGCACATACGTGTGTCTGCGCAGATACACTTGCATACATACATACATATATATATGTATGTATATATATATATATATATATATATATATATATATATATATATATATATATATATATATATATATATATATATATATATATATGCATATATATATATATATATATATATATATATACAGACACACATACACACACGCATATATATATATACATATTTTCACGTACAGGCATATATATATATATATATATATGTATACACAAACACGTGAATGCATATACGTGCATATATTTATATAAGTATATACAAAAGGAGAGGGGAAAGATAAGAGGTACACAACCAGATAGATAGATAGATAGATAGAGGGACGGAGGGGAGTAGAAAGAGAGAGAGAGAGTTGGGGAGACGGACATATTGAATAATGTGAGATAGAATTATTAGCAGGAACGGATGTCCAAATGTTTGACAGTCGACTCCGAGAAAGTGTAAATATTTCGTGCGAGAATCCTCTCTGTAGAACTGACGTTAGTCAAGAATTGGTGACGTGTGAACTATTCCAACTTGCTGTTCTTTATATTTACTGGATGACGTTCGAGACAAGGCACTGGCGAATGGCAAAATGGAGAAGAATCTTTGGTAGAGGAAACATGGACGCTGTTGGAAACTTTGAATGATATCAGTCATTATTACATTGTTTAATAAGGTGGCTGTGTGGCAGACTCGTTAGCAGGCTGGACGAAATGCTTAGCGGCATTTCGCCCATCGCTACGTTCTTAGTTCAAATCCCGCCGAGGCCGACTTTGCCTTTCATCTTTTCATGGCTCAGTAAATTGAGGGAAGCATTGGAGTTGATGTATTCAACTAACACCTCTCTTCCAAAATTTCAGGCCTTGTGACTATATTGGAAACGATTATGGCATTGCTTATTCATATCGTGTCATTATTGCACGCAGGAGTGGCTGTGTGGTGAGAAGTTTGCGCCCCAAACACATGGTCCTGCGTTCAGTCTCCTTGCATGGCACCTTGTGTGTTTTCTACTATAGACTTTAGCTGACCAAGTGTGTGTGCGTGTGTGTTATGTATTACGAGGATCAATTTATCTGGGGTTTGAAGGTTCTTCTATCAGTTTATTCCAACTAACTGAAATCTCAGTTTATTTGGTCTCCGTGATCAATTTCACTCTACTTTCAGTATAGCGATATCTTTTCGGTAAATGTTCTGTTATTGCTCTTAAACTTACTACGAAATATCGATCTTATTTTTAACACATGTATATACATATATATGCTAGA
>NC_142934.1:1643096-1645596 GCF_046866305.1 Octopus bimaculoides | reverse complement strand
CTATATACATTCATATATATATATATATATATATATATATATATATATATATATATACGTACACACACATACACAATCGTATATGCACATATACATACTCACACATGTCCAACATATCAACGATATCAAATTCTTCTTCATTTCCATATCAGTTCCGCCATGTTCGTTTCAAATATATATTTTTTTTCTGTTTCTCCAGATACATTTTTCTTGTTTATTTATTTTGTTTGTAGTTATTTTATTGCTTATTTATTTGTTTTCTTTTCACATTTTCCTTATTTATACCCATCCCCGCTCTTTCACCATCTACCGCGCCTTCTTCTATCTCCCTCCCTCTCATATTCTCGTTTACTTTTGCTTGTACTAGTTATTTCATTTATTATTTTCTCTCCATTTCAAAGTCAATCAGCTTCTATGTTATACCCTAATAGATTAATGGTATACCTAACTTATTTTCACACAAGCGCCTGTACGCAAAATATTTCTAAATTCTTCCTAAGTGCTTCAATAGCGCTAAAAGTATATTTCTCTGTATTCAAATATAAACAAACGAAAAAGAGAAACAAAACAAATAAATAACTTAAACTATTTATTTAGTTTTTTTGAAAATATTTTTATTTCGATCTAACTGGTTACACACACACACACACACACACATACACACGAATATGATGGTTTAAAAAATATATTCTTTTCTACCCTAAGCACAAGGCCCGAAATTTTGGGGGAGGGGGCAGTCGATTAGATCGACCCCACTACACAACTGGTACTTAATTCATCGACCCCGAAAGGAAGAATAGCAAAGTCAACGTGCGCGGAATTTGAACTCAGAACACGAAGACAAATGAAATACCGGTAAGCATTTCGCCCGGCGTGCTAACGTTTCTGCCAGCTCGCCGCATTGGTTTAAAACACTATATTGACAGCTCTATGGTCAAATAAATGCGTTCCAGGCATGGCTATTCCGTAGTCAAATTTGTCATTTTCTAGTAGTGACTTCTAAAGGAGTATTGGTGGCTGTTTTCCAGGTTGAACTAATACGTGAAGGGTCCCAGATTGTGCACACAGCAACGACGACATAGACACTTATGGTGTTTGAGAACATATTCATTTACAAACCAATGTTGTTATTCCTGCTGCTATTGTTATTGTTGTTGTGAAGACGCATAGCTGAGTGGTTGGAGCTTCGGGATCACAACCATGAGGCAGTGAATTCGATTTCTAGACTGAGCTGTCTGTTGTGTTCTTGAGCAAGATATTCAACTGTAGAAATGAGTTGCGATATCACTGGTGCGAAGCGGTATCGGCGTTTTACTTTCCCTTGGATAACATCGGTGGCATGAAGAGGGGAGGCTGGTATGCATGGGCGATGGCTGGTCTTCCATAAACAACCTGGGGTCTCGGAGGCAATCTCATGGTCATTCATGATGGAAGGGAGTCTTTACCATTTACCCTTTATTGTTGTTGTTGCTGGTGGTGTTTCATTGCGATTAATCGAGCGCTCATAAAGTGGAATGCCCTAATTACACGGTTGTTAGCCTTTACATCTTTTTCCTTTTTAGTTTGAACACCACCAGCTAAACGTTGGATGGCCTCAGTGCAATTCTTACTCTTCCTAGTTTTCCTGCCAAGTCAGCAATTGTGAATTTATTTCTTCCTCCCATTACACATTGGAAACCTGAAAGACAATACGAACTCACCTTCCAATGACTAAGCCCCAAAAAATAAAAATTAAGGAACCCGCGTGTTTCTCCGGATTATATTTTCATAGAGTGTATCTATAGCTCATCCAAAGTGTCCTTCATTTTGAAATAATGCCATAAGCCTTCAAAGAGATCTAGACACATTTGGACCTAAAGTACTTATATTAAAACCAAAATGCTTATGATGAAAAGAAAAGTAAACATTTCTCTCAGGCAATTTAATTTTAAAAATGATTATAAATGCACTTAAATCAACATCTCTGATCGTCATAAAATATTGACCAAGCAATGTTCGTTGTGTATTCTGTGTTCTGAAGGTAAATATATGTTTGTCACTCAAAGCAGAAGTGTGATCAATTACCTTTTCTGTGCCAGAAAGTTGATTAAAGTACATGTATAATTAATTTGGTAATGAAATATTTGGCCAAAACTACATTATATTGATTTTAGAAGATTCATTTTCGCTCTAATATCTGTGTTTTTCGCAAACACACTAAACCTACTTTTGATGTATATTTGTACATTGAACGTCCAATTCTGTTTACACTGGCAATGAAGAACTTGGGCAACTTCGCTTCCCCTGCAAGAAACACCAGTCAAATCTTCTTAGAATCCATACTCTACCTTCTACCAAAAGCAGAGAGACCCTATCTTCTCCAACTAATTCCATATCATCTTTGACTCACTCTTGTATTTGTCTTTATACATACATCGCTTGGTATTTATTAAAATCAGACGAAGGATTCTGTGTATGATTGTTTAGCCTACGAGAAATACCAACCAAATACCTGCATATT
>NC_142934.1:1625596-1633096 GCF_046866305.1 Octopus bimaculoides | reverse complement strand
TAACGAATCGGGAATGCAATATTTTGCACCGCCTATACTGATATGTCGAAATTTTACATTGAATTGGGACAATATATGTTGTATATACCAACACTAACGAACAGACCCAGTCTCTGACCCACAAACGAGTTCTCTCCTGTCTTTTCATTTCCTAACGCTATTAAAATGGCCTCTTCTCTTGGCATCGGACTGGACGCCGGTCACTTGCTTTCATCTTCTCTCTTTCTCTCATCTTTTTATTCTTTAACTCCGTAAACTCAGCAGCAACCCCTGCGTCCAGTCTGACCTTCCCAGAACCTCACCCTTCTGGAATCTCTCCACTTCGCTATCTTACCTTATTCAAGTGTTCTCTTGCAATTATTCACGAGAAACACTTGCGGGATCAACCTGGAGGGTCACGGAGATCCATGTAGTGAGTGTTACCCTTTTCTACTGATAAAACTCAGATAACTAAAGAATCATATTCCAATCGGTGAGTGGAAAAAACTCAAAGAAATCTCATAATTTTGCTAAGGTGAAATGGTTAGAGGAAAAAAGTCATTTTTCATTAGAAAACCCATCAATGTTAGATAAATTAATTAGACAAATAATGTTTTAAGTCTTTAATTAAGTGACAATATATATCTTGTACATAATGACAATATAATTTATAATGATATATGACGCATGTGATAACATGTTTTATTTTTGACATGATTCAAAATAACGAAAAAAAAAATAAAGACATTAAACCAGTCATTCATTCGAAGATCAGTGTTGCTCATCATACGATGAATGGCTTTGGAAATATAATTTTGCTACAATTATAATATACTAAACCAAACAAATTTGTCAACTACATTGTCATTTACTCTATCTATCTCTCTCTTTCTCTCTCTCTCTCTCTCTCTCTCTCTCTCTCTCTCTCTCTCTCTCTCTCTCTCGCTCTCTCTCGCTCTAATTTCACCGTAAAGGCGTTACTGTGTGGTAGGAAGTTTGCTTCCCAACCACATGGTTTCAGGTTCAGATCCATTGCGTGATACTTTGCTGGGCAAATGCTGTCTGCTATGGCTACGGGCAGGCGGAAGCCTTGGTAGACGGAAACTGGAGGAATACGGCCGTTTATGTGTGTGTGTGTGTGTGCATTGTGGTTGTTCACATCCTCCTCTTGAAAATGGTTGTTGGTCTGTGTACGTCCCCATGACTTAGAGGTTCGATATGAAACCGATAAAATTAATACCGGTCTTTTAAAAGTCATTCTTAAAACCTTCACTTGTGTTATTCTCATTCTCGTTTCTGCTGTATGTGATGCAATTATTCATCGAGAAAGTAATGTCGTTAGATGAGATCTGACTTGAAGACTACAATGGTGACTCCATATCCCAGGTTTGGAAAGATATCTAGACCAGCGCATGTGTGCGTGTATGTGTTTGCATGTGTATATATGCCTGTGTGTTTGTGTGTGTGTTTAGGTGTGTTTGTGTGCGTCTCCATTTGTGTGTGTGTACTGTAAGACTTTTCGGTGACTTCTTGCAGGATTCTCCTTTTAGCCAATTTTAAAAATGTCTATCTCGACCGTATCTGGTTGCAATCTTCCAACCCAGATTTCTGCAACAAGGTTCACGTCGTGACCTTCATCACTTAATTTATAGTATTTAACATTAAAAAATGACAATTTTATCACCTACAACTATCCGTCTTGTCTTACGTCTCTGTCGATAACCTTAAAGATCTTGTGACAAAAACTAATTAATAATAATAATAATAATAATAATAATAATAATAATTATAATAATAATAATAATAATAATAATAATAATAATAATAATAATAATAATAATAATAACAATCTATTTATCATTTCAGTTATGTTAAAGTGATTATTGTTGTTGCTAACCCTTACCCCGTTCCGTCGGTGCAGGCACTTAAGGGATTTCTAGTCTATGTGTAGGGTTATCTATCACAATATCATATGATACGGTCTTCGTTTTCGATAGTACAGGATATCAGTTTTAACTGCTGGTTTTATAAATCGCCACCACACCCACCGCCGTCACCACGGTCACCCACCACCCGCCGTCGTCGTTGTCGTGGTCGGTAATAAGGCTTGAATCGAACCCTTTTGTGTGAAGAAGTTAAAAGATGGAAAGAAAAATATTTTTTTTAAATGGCATAATCCTACAAATCCCTAAAAGGACAGGTTGCTCACGGTTGGAATGGCTTTACACATAATTTTACTGGATCAGAGCAAAACAACAAGATTATCATTATCATCATCATTGTCATCATCATCATCATTATCATCACACGTATCATCATCATCACCATCGCAACTGCCATCGTCGTCACCATGATCATCATCTTTATGCTCATCATCACAAACAGTAGCAGCAACATCATCATCATCATCATCATCGTCATCATCATCGTCATCATCGTCATCATCATCACGAGCAGCAGCAGCAGTAGCGATAGCTGCAGCATAATTAAGACATATTAATGTTTCAAGGAAGAAACGATGAAAAATATTAAAAATAACTGAAAATTATTTCCTAAATTAGTTGAAAAAAAAAAAAAAAAAGAATGAGTGTTGAACTTTGGTGTTCAAATTACTAAAGTGGCTAATTGTCTCTCCAGCAGTGACACATTAGAAAAGAGAGAGAGAGAGGGAGGAGAGAGAGAGGGGAAGAGAGAGGGGGAGAGAGAAAGGAGAGGGAGGGAGAATAATGGTGACAGAATAGGGATAGGGGGTATCTGAGGGAGAGTATGTACAGGCGTGTATGTGTTTTATATGAGTCATGTACATACAAGTATATGTGACAGACAGACAGATAGATAGTAATACAAGTGTTTGAGTGAGAGATTATGAGAGCGAGATACGTAAAGAAGAAGAAAAGTGAGACAGAGAGATTGAAGAAGTGATGAAAGAAATGTGAATAAGAGAGAGAGAGAGAGAGAGAGAGAGAGAGAGAGAGAGGGGAGAGGAGAAAACGTAAGATGTCATGAGAGTGGTGTGAGTTAATAATGAGAGAGGGGGGAGGAAGAGAGAGAGATTGATTGGAATGATTTCAATCTTCAGATGTTTTCTTCCTCAAACCGCCACCCCTATCAGCATATGCGATCTTCCTCCTCCTTCTGCTAGCCACGTGACGCAGTCAACGAAGCGTGACTTCATTAGTTCAACCAAGCCCGAGGTCGGGGTGTGTGATGTTCACTGAAGCGAGACAAACTGGACAGAAACAAAATAACGAAACACTGAACAAAAATATGCGAGTCAAAGAGAAACAATTGTTGTGTAGGAGGTAGTATAGGGTTGGTGGTAGATCAGTGGTGACGGTGTGAGGGGTGTTGTAGTGGTGGTGTCCTAGTAGTAATGTTGTGGTGACGGCCGTGTTGGAGAGGGTAGCCGTGGTGGTGGTCGTGGTGCTGTTTTCATTGTGGTAGTGCTGGTAGTGGTATGAGGAAGAGGGAGAGTTAGTAGAGAGGTGGGAAGAAAGAGAAAGATGAGAAAGTATGAAAGAGAAGGCGATGAGAGAGGGGGCAGTAGCGGAGAGAGAGGGGGGAGGAGGAGAGGCTAACTGAATGTGAGAGGGAGGAGAGATTGGTGAGAAGAGAGACAGAAAGATATAGAGAGGAGAGGCAAATAGACAGATAATCAAAGAGAGAGAGAGAGAGAAATGAGGTGGAGGCAGGGAGGTAATGGGGTTGGCACGGTTGGATTGGAGATTTCAGTTTTAATCTCAAAATTACTGAAGAATTTCTTTTAATAGTTTGGTGATAATAATGTAATAGCTTTATTGTTGTTGTTGTTGTTGAATCTTATATGTCGTTATTATTGTTAATGTTGTGCTTATTGTTGTTGCGGTCGTTGTTATTGTTTAGTGTTTATCTTTATTGTTGTTGCTGTTGTCATTATTCGTGCTTTTCGTTCTTGGCATTATTATTATTTTCATCATCATCATCATCATCATCATCAACATCATCATCATCATCATCATCATCATCATCGTTATTGCTGTTGTTGTTGTTGTTCCTGTGCTTGTTGTTTGTTTCATGCTCATCCCCCCCACCGCCACTCCGTCCCCCGCCCCCGGCCCCGTCTCTTTCTCTATCTCCACTCGTAATCTCCCGCTCGCCATATTCTCTCACTCCACTTACTTTTTTCATATCATCGTTTCAATTTGTAACAAAACGCCAGCAATAAATAGTTTGTAATTTTTCTTCTTAAGATAACACTTCGCTTTATTGATTTATCAAATATTAATCAATAAGATCGATATTTCTCATTTCTTTATAGCTCCTTCAACTCTCTTTCTCTCCGCCTCTCCTTCTTACTCTCTCTCTCTTCCATCTCTCATTCTTCACGTTTCGATTCACAAAATTTCTTCATTCTTCTCTCAGTTCTCATTGTCTCTCTCTCCCTCCTTTTCTCTTTCCCCTCCCTAACCCCCCTTCGCCCCCCTACTTCTGCTTTCACTAATATTTCCAAACAATCTAACTTTCATTAAGGTGTTAAGATTGACAAAAAGGTCTTTTGGCGAATCGCTAAACGATTCCATCATATTTCAAGTGACCTCTTGACATGAAGCAGAGGTCAAAAAATTACCCTGGAATAATGTGACAAATTCTTTAGAATGATGACCTTTGACACAGCAAATAG
The DNA here is from genome assembly GCF_046866305.1 of Octopus bimaculoides. Taxonomy (NCBI): domain Eukaryota; kingdom Metazoa; phylum Mollusca; class Cephalopoda; order Octopoda; family Octopodidae; genus Octopus; species Octopus bimaculoides. The sequence goes on along the minus strand of NC_142934.1, from coordinate 1,628,457 downwards.
TTTTTGTAGTTAGTATGTTTGTGTGGGGGGAGCTTCTTTTTTTTTGTTTTTGTTCATGATTTTTTAGTTCAAAAAATGAACTGGAAGTAATTGGTAGAGAGAGAGGGGGGGGATTTACTAGAATTCTTCAACTATTCATTTGGCATCGCATTCTTCGTTCTTTGTTTTATTCTCTATATCATCCACTTTCTCATAGACAGAGCTAGACACATCAACTGTGAGGCATATGTATGTATGTGTATGTATGTATGTATGTATGTATGTGTGTATATATATATATATATATGTGTATAAATAAACATATATGTATGTGTTTATATATGTGTGTGCATATGTATATATATGTATGGATGAGTATATATATATATGTGTGTGTTTATGAGTATGTATATCTGTGTGTACAAATGTGTGTGTGTGTGTGTGTTTGTGTGTGTGAACCATCACATTGAACACGTTCGTGTACCTTGGACGTGGGAAAGCCTTTCAATGCAGAAGTAATGTGACTGTCTCGGGAGAAAATTCTCCTAACAATATATGCGAAGCGATCCGATCAGGCTACAAATGACGTCATCGGATCGTAGGACGCCGGCGCTTTATGCACCACTACGCTTCATCGGCTACGAACACAAAACCCATCGTTTATAGCGCACCACAAATGATTGTTCATATAATATTTAAACAGCAAATAGTATGTTGACTTATGTGCGCCAAGTTTTGCGAAGTTAGACTTAATTAATAAAAGGTAAATAAAGAAAGCAACAGCGACCGAATTATAGGTGTATACAATTATGTTTAACACGCTCATTTAAATTTGGGAGAGAGAATATTCTATTCACATATCGGAAGTGACGATATCCCCTGTGACCATGCGCCAATAGAAAAGATTCAAAAAGGCCGAAAGGTACAGGGCGTTTTCGTTGGCCGCCGCTGGGACGAATTTATGACTCTCTCTGATGTTTATATTTTTACACATATTTATTTATTTATTTATATATTCACACACACACACACACACACACACACACACACACACACACACACACACACACACGCACACATATATTTATACATATACATATACATATACAAACACACGCATATACACATGCACACACACCTCAGTGTTTGCACTCTTAGCCTCCAGTCATTATATCGGGTTATTATCTCGACTATGTCTATGCTAACAAAGGAATGTATTATTTACCCGTTGATATTACAGTTGCAAACGCCATGTCGGTATTCCTCTGTTGTTTGCGCTTGTTTCAAACGGTTCTTAATATGTTTCGTCCAGAAAATAGAAATAGAATCGCTACGAATATTAAATTTTGTCGGACCAATAACTTGAAATGGGACCGCCCGAAATTTAAAGATTATCGTGAGAAGCCCTATTGGCACACCGGATAAAATAGCTTTGGTGATATGTGAGACGATATTTCTCTTTACTCATCTCTTGCCTTATATTCCTACGTGGACCAGATATAAATTGTGAAAGAATCCTTTGAAGGATAACCAGCGATTCTTGTTTCATGGTATGTATATGTATGTATACGTATGTATATGTATGTAAACGTATGTATGATAGGGTTTTTGTGGTGTAGATTGCACGAAGAATTTTCAATTTTTAGGAATGATATTTGGATTATGATTATCAAAAATGATTTAATTTTATTAGTATAAAGAGTCTGCTTGTTTTCCAAACAATTAGTTTATATATTACGTTTAAATAAAATATTATATAATTTGGTGCATGGGCATTGTTTGTCAATATTTTTTTTTACAAAACTTTGGCGATGACGGTGAATGATAATAACGCTCTGTATTTTGACCTCTCAGATCTATAAAGTTATTTGTATCGATGGACAGACTTTGTATTTTATTTGTTTTTATTTTACTAACATGAGGAATAAGCTGTCCGTAAAATCCATGTGAGATATGATTTTGTTTTCGTTGTTTAGTCTATTATGCTCCAGGCTATAGGGACGTTTTCAACTGAAGGGTTGTGGAGTTGAAAACGCACCTATAGCATGGAGCATAATATACATTGCATCCCCGCACCACCAATGGAACTAAAAGATGTACACTGCACTTTGCAGAGAAGTTGTACATACTGTCTGAAGAATGAACGTCATAAAAAGGAAGAGATGAAATGTTATGCATTAAACAAGTTCGGTTCTCACGAGACTTCGTTTACATCCACGAATAACCCTTTGTCCGTTGGAGAAATGTGAGATAAGAAATAAATGTTTATTAACTTCTGTTTACACCAAAAGCAGAACATGGCTCTGAAGCTTACCACGTGACCTTTTATCAACTAAAGAGATGGGGTGGGGGGCGTGTATCAGCTGTAGCCGTCATCTTGTTGGCTGATTCCCTCGGTAGTAGTAGATGGATCGTTGATTTTGCAATGTGTGTGTGTGTATGAGAGAGAGAGAGACAGAATGAGAGAGAGTGTATGTGCATGTGCGAGTAGGCGCATGCATAGCTAGATAGACAGATAGATAGAGAAAGAGAGAGACAGATATATATATATATGTGGGGAGAATTCACAAAAAAAAGACGAAGACAGGTGTAGAAAACAAACATGTATTAGTATAACGCTCGGGAATTGAAAAAAGTCTTTAACGTTTCGAGCCTACGCTCTTCCACAGAAAGGTAGACAGAATGATAGATAGATAGATAGATAGATTCTACACCGTCCTTGGCAAAGAAGTATGAGTTGAGATTGTATAACATCCTTTTGCTAATTGTTTTAGATGTCTTCATAATCGTGAGCAGACACAGAGATACTTTCTCTCTTTTTACTTTTGATCCAGTGGAACCTCAAAGATCTAACAAGGGAATTTTTTTCGTATATCCAGATT
>NC_142934.1:1610596-1615596 GCF_046866305.1 Octopus bimaculoides | reverse complement strand
CAGTTTCCCATCGTCGTGCAATGAACCATTCATATATTCATGTTCATACATACATCTATATTTATATATTTATATCTCAAGTCAAACCCTATCTCCCCTGACTATGAGTATGTATCGATCTCAAAACTAATCCCCCACCTCTGTATATATATATATATATATATATATATTTTGCCATTTACATATATCTCTATTTGTCACTTTTTCTCAACTCATATTTTCCTTCACTTCTCTCTCGTTATATGTTTAATGTGTACTCGTGCTCCAGTAAATATAAGTGCAAAATATTTTTTATCATTTAAAGCACGGTGCAATTAGTAACTGCAAACAGTAGGCTGTTGGGTAAGATGTCAATTGTGAACTTTAATAAGCTTCAGATGCTAACAAGTTGAAATCAGGACGATAACATAGCAGAGTGGATAGGAACACAAAGAAGATAATCATCTTTACCCAGAAGGAAAATGTCTCTTTTAATTAAAATATCCACACATTTTCTTATCATCTCCATTATATCTACCGTTGGAGTTTATACAGCTATCATTGTTATTCACTGAGTGAAACTTGACGGAAATGTTCTATGAATATGCTATGTGAACAGTGACAAATTGGATATGTTCGCCATTTGTCAAAGATGTGCAAAGCGCCATGTTTGTATCCAGTCAATACATTCATATTGATCAGTTGAATTGATTCCGTTTTCTCAATCGGATATCTCCGCACTGTTTACGTAAATGGGTGCATCTCTCTCTCTCTCTCTCTCTCTCTCTCTCTCTCTCTCTCTCTCTCTCTCTCTCTCTCTCTATATATATATATATATATATATATATATATATATATATATATATATATATATATATATATATATATATATACACACACACACACATATAAATACATGTAAGTATACCTATATATAGGTATGCTAGATTACGTGCAGACATTATTATTATTATTATATATATATATATATATATATATATATATATATATATATATATATATATATATATATATATATATATATATATATATATATATATATATATATATGTATATATATATATATATATGCATCCATGCATACAACTATATACTTATATAGGTATATGCAATCATATGTATTTTATGCATGTACTCCAGCATGGCCACACTCAGTTTGCTGGATTCATGTGAAGCTGACGATCGTCCTGATGCGACCGTTTATTTGTGAGCCTGTAATTCTTGTTATTGCTTTTGTTCATCCTTGATCCCACTGACTTCTGATCAAAGACATTCTAAGTGTGACCTCCACATAATTAACTTCGAGACTCTTTAGTCCAATGTATTATATTATTTTGATATGAGGGAAATCAGGCTGCTACTTCTAGTAGACTAACTGATATGTTTATTCATTGTCTCAGAGCCGATGATTATAGTCTATCGACGAGAGGATCTCCTTTAGTCACTTCGATGGCACCGCCTTGGAAACAAGGGTTCGAATACTTGGCCAAATTTTTAGAAAAACCAAAAGTCCGGAAGAAGATGCAAAATGCAAATGTTATTATTCCATAACGTGACAGTGACGATCGATATTTAATCGAAGCAAGGAGACTAACCTTCGATTGGTTTTCAAGGGTGGTATCCCTTAAGAAAAGTGTAATCATTTTTGGGTAACGGTGCGAGGTTTGAACGCAGAATACACATAAAGAGGATAGGCCATCCGTGGCATCCCGTTTGACGCTCCAACAAATTTGGTCAGTCCGATATATACACAAATATGTATAACGAAAGAGCATATTAAGACTAAATATATATGTGGGGTATGTGTGGTATGTGTGTGTGCGTGTGAGTGTAAATGGTAGAATGAAGTCCAACAGGATATTGAAATGTTTACTTCAAACCGTTACATTTTATAACAACGAATGAACACAGAGTTCAGTACACGTCATACAGCTTATACGTGTGTGGGCGCGTGTGCATGTGTGTGTGTGTGTGGGCGCGTGTGCATGTGTGTGTGTGTGTGGGCGCGTGTGCATGTGTGTGTGTGTAGGAGTCCTTAGAGCTTCTTGAATCGTTACTCTGAGTTTCCCTTTGCTATTTACTCGAAAAAGAGTTGACCAGTCTAAACGCACACACAGAGGCATGTCCTCACACGTGTTTATCGTCTAAACACACTGACAATACTACAATGAAAGAGTCATAAATACCCACCTACGCACAGACACAAACACATCTACAACGACGAACACGCATACACACACACACACACACACACACACACACACACACACACACACACACACACACTGGTAAACACATCAACACACATAAACCTGTTCAATGTACAATATTATGATATTCAGAAGCTCTGAGACATTTTGTTTTAAATGGAGCCGAGAAGTAACACTTCCGGTACAAACTTCCTTTGTTTGTAAAATTAGTTTCACAATACCAGCTGCCATAATTAATAGCGCTGGATGTCGTAGAATCGGATGATAAACGCAACATGTCTATGTACTTTATGTTGTGAGTTCAAGTTCTGCCAAGGTCGATTTTATCTTTCATCCTTAAAAATGCACTACTAATTAAATACCTTCTCTGTTGTATTTGGCTCTTAATCTTTGTGAATATTTAATGACTCAGCAGGAGAGAGAAGAGTTCAAATCACCACTGAATGTTGGGACTCCAAAAACAAGAGAAGTGATGCAATCGTTGGAGTATTCTGCCAGGGTATTAATAATATTTGCTTGTAAAGCGGTGAGCTGGCAGTATCGCTTGCACGTCGAGCCAAATGCTTGTCGGAATCTTTTCTGTCTCTACGTTCAGTGTTCAAATTCTGCCGATGTTGACTGCTATTATAATTTCGGCGTCAATAAACCAATCGAGCACTAAGGTTCGATGTAATCGTCTTACCTCTTCCTCCGAAAATACCGGCCTTGTGTCAAAACTTGAAAGCAATATTCTATAGCTGTGACACATTATACGGTTGCCATCACAACAGGCACAGACACCATTAAACTACGATCCATTCAAAGGCTTGACTCTAATATCTTCTGAAGAAAACTGCAAACAGTTCAATAACAACGACATATTCCGGAGAATGATTTTCGTATATGCGTTGGTTTGTTTGCATTCACACACACACACACATATTCACAAACAAGCATACGCAACCACAAACGCACGCGCGCACACACAAACTCACACAACCTGTCATATGTGAATAGAGTAAAGACTCTTCATTGGAGGGTGGTCCATGTGACTACATCAATCAGCAATCATCGATCACCAATCATCAATCACCAATCATCGATCAACTTCAGAGATTGACATCAGAGATTGACTTCAGATAAACATTCTGGTTCAACGAAAAATCGATTCTGAAGTTTTATGAAATGATCTCCCTTTTTCGTTGAGAGACTCTAATTATCTTTTCTACTCTAAGCACAAGGCCCGAAATTTTGTGGGAGAAAGCCAGTCCCTTAGATCAACCCCAGTACTCAACTGGTACTTAATTTATCGACCCCCGAAAGAATGAAAGGCAAAGTCGACTCGGCGGAATTTGAACTCAGAACGTAGAGACAGACGAAATACCGCTAAGCATTTCACCCGGCGTGCTAACGATTCTGCCAGCTCAACGCCTTAAGAGAGACTCTAATAATGCCATTAGTTTATACTTTTTTTGCTAAATTCTGCCTAAGAAACACATTTCAGTTCTGTAAAAATGTGTTGCATTCACCATTGAATACATGAACATCTCTTAACTCATCTGAATTTATGGCATTGTATCCGTTCAGTTATTTACCTTAATTTAAACTGATGCAAATCTTTCCAATACTCGTTCTTTTCTTCTGAGATTAAAATGAATCTATTCCACACTAAATAGTTTATAACTGGGCTAGTCCCATGGCTCAAAGCATATCCCCTGATCATCGACCGTGCGTCTTCTTTATCAGAGTTTAACTGGGGACAGACCTCTTCATCATCAGCAGTTTGAAGGGACAACGTGAGATACTTTATGCAGAGCTCTACACTTGCTAGAAACAACAACCAACTTTCCCTGAAATGATGCACTACTGTCTCAAAAACCGGAAGGCACATTGTAGAACCTATGTGTTGGTTACAAATGGAATCTATTTACTAAAAACTTGCGCACATTCACGGTTAACTGGGGAAGGGGAAATAAACAACATCAGTGACACTACAAGTCTTGTCCTTATGCACAAACCTTACACACATCAACACTCTTGGGGCCCCTGTTCTATCAACTCGTTTCATAGCAGCTCAATTAGCACCATTTCCCTGTGAAACTATTACAAATCTGTATCAAATAAAACTCCAATGATTTTATCCGAAATATATCTGATTCAGATATACATATATATTAGATTAGGGCTGCAGATAATAAAGTTGGTAGATCATCGCGTAAAGTGGCTGGCGGCGTTGTTTGGCTGAGTTTCCCATTGCTATTTATTCGAAAAACCTTGACCAGTATAAACGCCCGCCCACACACACACACGCCGCCAACGCGCGCGCGAACTGGTAGCGTTGTTTGGTGGAATTCTTTCTCATTCTATGTTCAAGTCCTGTCGAATCTCACATTCTCATTTATGATTAATCGATAAAATAAGTAGCCGTCATATATTGGGGTCCAGGAATAATTGACAATTTCCCCGTCAAAGATTGTGGCCCGATGCCAGTTAGATAAATCGGAATAAACATCATTGATTTCTAACAAATAAATCTAATAAAATATCGATTAGCAGTGTTAGTACCTTGGGCATATACATATACACGCAGGCACGTATATGCGAACACACACATAAACACACGCGCGCACACATATATTTATATGAGTGTATATATATATATATATATATATATATATATATATATATACATATATATATATATATATGATTACACATATATGTATGTATATACATTTACATATATATATATATATATATATATATATATATATATATATATATATATATATATATATATATATATATATA
>NC_142934.1:1590596-1603096 GCF_046866305.1 Octopus bimaculoides | reverse complement strand
AAACAGACACACACAAACACACATGCACACACCTATATATAAGTATATATATACGTATATAGATGGATATGTAGCTATCTATTTATCTCTTTATACAAGTATACATATATATCTACATACACACAAGTATGTATAAACAAATACATGCATATGCTCACAGACACGCACGCACGTATACGCACGTACGTATCTATATGAGAGTGTGTGTGTGAATGTGTGTGTGTGATATGTTTGTATGCTTATTGAGACAAAAATAAGCTTCGCGAACTATTGTATGCAACCCTTCATTTCGAGCTGTAAACTACCATATTTACTATTGTGTGAATATATATATATACATATATATATATATATATATATATATATATATATATATATATATATATATATATATATATATATATATATACACTCACACTTACACATACACATTCGCACATATGTATGCATATATGTAAATATACATATATATGTATGTATGTACGTACATATGTATATTCATATATATGTAACTAAACATAGCTTAGAGGATTTTGGGATAATGTATATATATGTGCTATGTTCGTGTGTCTGTATGTGTGCACTTCTGTGAGTAGGTATCTATTCAAGTATATGCGTGTAGTGTAGTGTGTATGTGTTTGTCTGCGTTTGTGTGTTTCTATGTCTATGTGGGAGAAAGAGAAAGAGAGAGAGAGAGAGAGAGAGAGAGATGTATTTGGTATTAAATGCATAAATATATGCCTCACATCGTTCGTCCAATCGTGAATATATTTATTCGTATGTGTATTGGAGAGGGAGGAAAGAAGAAAGAAAAAAACATACGAAAAGAAAGAGTCAATGAAAGAGAGAGAGACAGGGAAGGAGCATGACATAGAGGCTAAATGTATATATATATATATATATATATATATATATATATATATATATATATAGAGAGAGAGAGAGAGAGAGAGAGAGAGAATGAAAGAAAGTACAGAGACTATGAAGGAGAAAAACTTGATCATAATTTGAGTTCTCTGTCATTTGAATTTCCACAAATCACGCACAAGCGCATACAGAAATACGCAAATATACACACATATGCATATAGTGCATACATATACATACATATACATACATTCATGCATATATATATATATGTATGTGTGTATGTGTGTGTGCGCGCGCAGACCTGGTCTTAGATATACGCACGTAACGAGACATAAAAGAACATATATTTGTACACAATAATTGAATATAAAAGCAAATTAAAAACTTACTCTGCATACACACACTCACACACACACACACATATATCTATACACACATCCACGTGATACATGCATGCATTTGAGAGTATCTATGAATTTTTATATGAAAAAAGTTTGTATGTTATTACAGATATATATATATATATATATATATATATATATATATATATATATATATATATATGTGTGTGTGTGTGTGTGTGTATATGTATGTACGTCATGATAGTCATTATATATACACCAGCACACACCCTCAATGTCAAACCATCCATTCCTATAAGTATGTATTCTCCGCTAAAACACAATTATCTTTCTAATTACTTTAATATCCTGCATCTTTAATCTTTCCGTGAGGCAAATCTCTGAAGAATTGCGGTGCATCATTCTATTGTCATCTGAGCTGACCAGTTTTATTAAAACAGGGAGTAGTTTTGCCGTAAAACAGGGAGTTATTAATTGTTATGTGCAACATCTGCTTTGGAGCTGTGAAAATAACACAGATCCATTCTATAAAAAAAGATCTTCACTGCGTAATGATGCAGAGATCTGAGTTCGATTCCTCTTTGCGTTACTTCGAGAAAGTAATCCTTTTATAATTGACCATAGACCTAAGTTCAATACGCTAAATAATGTCGACGGAAAATGCCTTTAACTGTTTCGATGGTAATCGGCCGCTCGGTTAATGAACGCCGACTGGTCATTAAATGTCTTTGGAGGAGTACATCCTGATAGAAATATTTGAGCCTTCTCTCAAGTCTTAGGACAATTACCTGTTACCTATTGAGATCCCCTAAAGAGCCACAAACGCGTCTGAGAATCCGATAGGTGGCAGCATGGGTACGTATAGTGTTTGTAGACCTTTTTGCAATGCTCTTAGACTTATGTCATTTATGAAGCATAAGCTCGGATCTCAGTAATAATCGTTATGTGGTGGATCGCAGTAATAACCATTGTGTGGCGACATAGCGTGACAAAATAAAACACTGCTACCTGTCAGAATGATTCTGAATGACACGTCTAACCTTGTCACAGGCAACATCACTATGATTCTGCATGTATGCAGAATACTCAGCCACTTGCCGTAAAATGTAGTGGATTAGACTCGTAACTCATGATGTAATGCTCAATCTAAACTAAGATAATGTTAATACAAATGTGTAAGATTATTCAGTCCTATATGGTGGAGTACAAGGTGGCCTGTGCAACTAATTTAAAGGATCCACTCTAGAGACACACAAGGTCTGCCCCTGTAATTTAAATGCATGCATATATTAGTTAATTAAACCATAATTAAACGACGAAATAGTTAAAAATAATTACCATTCCTAAATACTTCGGTTGACGAAATAACTCATTCGCAAATATTTTGGTCGCAATTTCGAAAGGCATGCCCCTCACAACATCATACTTAATGTCATCATAAAATATCGGGCATGTTTGTCTCGTTGGCCTAGTAATGTTGCCGAAATATTTTAAATTATTCGACTCGTGATGCGTCCAGATGAAATTAAATATCAAGCGATTTGATGAGAACATGTAAACCAGAACCCAGACTGCATTTCTTTCACTTTCTTGTTATATTCAGTGGAGTCCAGCGTGATGGAAGCATTCCAACCAGGTTGTATATGCCTCAGTCTATTTTGCGTCCACCAATCCCAAAGGACCTCAAAATTGGTCTTTCTCTTCTCACAGAATAAATAAACCACATCTTTATCTCGATGACAACACTACATCGAAGAATATATATACGCTTAAACGCGGAGATGTTTTACCAATTCTTTCAAAATATGCTAACATTTAAAAGCTTACATCATAGGTTCTGTGATGTTCTTTAGATGTCAAGTTCACCCCGCTCCACGTGCCCACCCCCAATCATCTCTGACTTACAACAATCGCAGTAATGTAGGCTAATGCAACATATTCATTTATTTCCATCGAACAGGCGACTCATACGTTCTGCTCTCTCTTCTAGTCTTTGCTGTTCGTTACAGTCTTTACATTGTTGCTAGCCGATACAGCACACATTGATTACCGATCGATTATTTATCAGATTTCTTTTTATTTCATTCTTTTATATATATTTTTTTCGTATTCCTTTTTCTATTTGGGTGTTTTCACAGTCAGTGTGACAATTATAGATATTACACAGATATAATGTTAGCATTTAGCATATTATACATTCGTTTTCTCTCTCTCTCTCTCTCTCTCTCTCTCTCTCTCTCTGTCTCTCACTGTCTTTATGTCTCTGTGTCTCTGTACACACACACACTCACACACACACATACACGCACACATACATATAAATATATATGTTAAATGCCTAAATACATTTACCTACAAACACAAATGTATGCATGATTATGTATATTTGAACCAACTTGTGTGTTTGCCATCTAAATAAGAATATAAGGAAGTTTGTGTTTGTGTGTGTGTGTGCGTGTGTGCGTGTGTGCGCGCGTGTGTGTGTATGTTTGTTTGCGTGTGTGTCTGTGAACTAAAGTGTGAATGAAATCATGAATATATTTAAGTATATGAGAGTGTGTAATTTTTTGTGTGTATGTGAGTGCATGTCAATGTGTGAATATTTGTGACTGAAGGTGTATGAATGTGTTCGCTTCCTTATATGTAAATGCTTGAATGGGAAATATAAGAACAAATCTACATGTTTGTATATATAGGAATGTGTGTGTGTGTATGTGGATGTGTCTACATGGGAATATATCTACATGTGAATTGCCATAAATATGTAAATGTCCGTTAAACATTCAATTTGCCTTTAAAATTCGACCTGCCTCAAACATTAGGTAATATATTAGCAAGAAGCAAACACACACAAACACATATGCACACATACATACACATTTGTATATATAGACACACAGACACACACACACATAGTTTTCTACGATTGTGTGATGCATACAATAATAAAATGTTCTTGACAAGCTCAGTTTTGTTCCCAAACTTTATTCATTTTGCACTTAGATCATTGTGTAATCTCGGCATGTGCAACATATATATATATATATATATATCTGTGTGTGTATACATGCATACATGCTTATATATACATACATGCTCATACAAACACACACACAGACATGCATACACAAAAACACACACACACGCATGCATGCACGCTTACACGCACGCATGCACGCTCCCCCTCTCTCTCTTTCTCACACGCACATACAAGCACACACACACACACACACACTCAAATACGACACACACATATATATGAAGGAGTAGACAAACGTTGAAAACGTAATACCTGGATACCTGCGCTGATCGAAAGTATTATTGACCGAAAGACAAAAATGATCGAAGAAATTCTTTTTAGAAAGACAAATTCCTAGAATCATATCATATGTTCATTGAAACTACGAAAATCTTACTAATTGTCTTAAGATCGATATCAACTTAAGATCGATATCAACTTAAGATCGATATCAACTTCCAAAATGAATTTGTTTTCATTTTTCAATATTTTAAAGTTAGCTGTTATTCTTTTAATAAGAAATTAGATATATTTATATAACATGTATGCTTTAAGAGAAGACGTTCACAAGGATGCAAAGTGGATTCACAACAAAGATTATGCGAATTCTTTGTTTCTATTTTTGCGTGGTGGAATTGTTTTACGGTGAACAGCACTGTTAATGTTCTTTGGCATAAAAAGTTCATCAGTGTATAGGAAACCTAACTGTGCATTAAGACGAAACACAATGTTAATGGGTACGTATAGTGTCCCTTCATAGAATTGGATCAAACAATGGAATGGAAATATCGATGTCAGGCTTTGATGTGATTATTTGTGCCATCATTCTTTTGTACAATTACATTATCACACTTCAAAAAGAACATTTGATAACGGTCAGTCCACTATATTGTATTCCATACCGTTTTACTCCGAGGACACAGTTTTTCCGAAATATTACAGAAATCACTGCAACTTATCTGGTGGGTTTGTTTTCATTTGATGAAAAGCATCGGATCGATAACCGAAATGAAGATGCGACAAAAAATAAACGGGTGGGGGAAGAAGCACATCTGCAACACTTGTACTGAACGACGAACGTACAGTTCTGAGTTATTTTTCCATTTCGAGAAACAGAAGTGCAAGAAGCAGAAATGGAAATAATTAGATATTAATGTCAACACAAAACACAGGGAGCAAAGGAGTTTATGAATAGGTGACAGGAAGTAAATACTGGAACCAGTCTGTGGTAACCCGGATCATAGTAATAGAAGATTCCAGAATGGTGTACTGTTCCCGTTGCTGTCAAACTTGACACTGCCATGAATGGTACGGAGCTGTTGAGAGAAATCAAGGCAGCTTCATTTGTAAATCAGTAGGGACCATAGTTAAGGCACTCACGAGTGACGGCGAGGAACATTAGTTTTCGATCATCAACACATCTGCCGTGAATCATGAAATGTTCATGACCTAAATTTCGTTTAAATCTTTACTGAATCGTTACCTTTTCAACAGTCTTTAGTAGATATGATAAATGGTTCTTCTGTCCACAATAATAAGTCACAAAATAGTTCAGCTGATAGAAGCTGTGCCTGACGGATTCCAAGAAACTTCTCTGCAATAAAACCTTGAGTTTAGGATGTGTCTCTGACGTTTTAAAGTAATTTTTTCGTTTCCTATTGGCATAAACCCTACAATCGCCCGCTTCTTTTCTAAGGTCCCTTATACTTTTTGTGTTAAGTTGCGAATGACAATTTTTAATCTAAAAATAGAGAAACAATTTGAAATCACAGGTTACATTTTTGTCTCAATGAAAGAAATATTTATCCTTTGCCCCCCTCTCTCTCTCTCTCATGCTCTTTCTTATTCTATCTCCAATGCAATACATCCATGAGTGTGTGTATGTGTATGTAGGTGTGTGCGAGTATGTGTGTGTGTGTTAAAAGAATGTTTAATATTTTAAAGTGTGTTCAAGAATAACGGAACTTTTGGATGATGAGTTGATTCTGAGAATGAAGTAAGAATATTTGTGAAGACCAATTTGACTGGTTTTCCAAGTTTCTCCTATCCGTTGCTGCTACAGATATGTATGTATGTACGCATGTTTTATGTATGTATGTTTACATACATATGCATATATATATATGTGTGTATATGAGTGTGAATATATATATATATATATATATATATATATATATATATATATATATATATGCATGTGTTTGTGTATGTGAGTGTGTGTAACGAGAGTGGGGGAAAGAGAGAAAGAGATAGAAGGTAATGGAGGCGCTTGATAAATGTATTATTTCGTATTTGTATGGATGGATGGATTTTCGTTTGTATGTATGGCTATATGAACAGATAAATATAGATCCGTTAGGTATCCATATCTATCGTTAGATGTGCGTGTGAGGGGGGAGAAGTGTTTGTGTGTGTTTGTCTATTTGTGTGATAGAGTTAGTCGTGTGTAATGGTGGAGAAGAAACATTAAGTGACCAGGAATGAAGATATTGTGCAATACATAAATCTGTATATGTGACGTCATTTAACAGAAAGAGAATTAATTAACAAGGGGGGGGGGTGAATCCTCACTTTAAGAGTTCAAATGGCATTATCATGTTATTATAACAATACATTGCTGGCCTTAATTAATTTCCTGTGCTAGGAAATGATCTTTTAGTTAAGATAACACTGTGTAATGTTGATTGAGCTCAAGTATGTACTTGGAACGGTGTAAGGTAGGGGAATATTGGATAGTAAGGCGGGGTCGTTGTCTATATTGCATTAGTAAGGATATAGAAAAGGAACTGATTCGAAATATATAGGGTACGCTTTTATCTATATCAATCAATCAGTAAGTCTATCTATGTATGTATGTATGTATGTATGTATGTATCATCTATCTATCTATCTATCTATCTATCTATCTATCTATTTCACTACTTACGTACTTACCAACACACATATATAATAAGCATACACACACATACACACACACACACACAAATACACATACACTCACACTACACACACACACATTAATATATATCCTTTATGAATGTACTGTATATTTTTATGCACACATATATATGCAACATGTACAGATATAAATGTATAATGTCTTTATACATGTTTGTATATGTATGTACTATGTACTTATGTATACATATTAATATAAATATATATATATATATATATATATATATATATACATATATGTATATATGAATGTGTATATATGAATGTGTATATATATATATATATATATATATATATATATATATACATATATGTATATATGAATGTGTATATATGAATGTGTATATATATATATATATATATATATATATATATATATATATATACTCACACATATCAGAATATGGTTCTAATTATACACACAAACACTCTTAGACACAAAACCAGAATACAACGAAGTAAATTTCTATGCTTCACTCCAATAGATTAATTAATTTATGGCATGAAATTAACTGAGTACGAACAACAGCCAGTTCACAAGGAAAACATGATTTTGCTAACACGGACAGACATTATTTTATATTTGCCATTTTCATTTCTAATGTTTAATGATTTAAGCCATTTACATATTAGTTATGCTCGGCTGACGAGATCAAGAAATACTCAAGCATGTGTAGAGTTATCACCCTTTCTACAACAGATCTTTCTTTCTCATCACTGTATTAACTATTTACTGAAGACGTTTAATTATACTGAAACATCTCCAAAATTATTACCGTTCATGATTGCTCTACCTTTCATGTAATTATTTATCTTCAAATTTAATTAATTGGGAAATTTGAATGATTTATTTTTTATTTCTAGTCGTCACCATTGAATCTTTTTTCACCACTAGACTGTTAGTCATTACATGAAGTATCCTTGGATAATATTAACTATAATTAAATTCTTATCAGATTTCTCAGTGTCTATACAAAAATCCTGGAATGAGTACATTTTATTTTTTAAACCTTAAAATATGATGAAATAAAACGCAATTTTACATCCATATCTCCTACTTTAACTTCTCTGAATTTACTAACTTTTCTGTGTCTATCATTCTTTCTCTCCCATTGTGTGTGTGTGTGTGTGTGAGCGTACGTCTGCCTGCATAGCGTTCCTTTACTTAAATCTTATCATTGAGTAACGTATGCCCACAAAGATATACATACATATATACATATATACATACATCTCCGTCTCACTCCTTCATTCTTTCTCGCCATACTCTCTATGTTATGTTAAATGTAAAGTCAGACTAAACAACCAGCCAAGCAACCAACGAACAACCGACAAACCAACTAACAAACAAACAAACCGGCCAGTCAACATTTGCAGCGCTATTGTTATAGATATTTTTCACTAATCTTAAGTTTAGGTTTTTCATGAGCCCTGGGATTCATATTGCTGGAGTTTAACTCAGGTTCTAAGGCGTAAAGGTGACTGGGATTACAATAGATCGATAGATCTATCAATCGATGTATACACACGCACAGATATATACATATATATATATATATATATATATATATATATATATATATATATATATATATATATATATATATATATATATATATGTGTGTGTGTGTGTGTGTGTGTGTGTGTGTGTGTGTATGCGTGTGCGTATACACAGATATAGATACCCCCCTCTTTCTCTCTCTCTCTCTATATATACATATACATGTATATATATATATATACGTATATTTATATATACATATATATGTTTATATATATACACACACACACACACGCACGCACACACACATGTGTGTATATATATATATATATATATATATATATATATATATATATATATATATATACATGTCAGTCTAATAATAGGACATGAAGGTTAGCTAAGAGGTTGGCAAGTAAGAGACAGGTTTAGGAGTGACTTTGATTTAATTAGTGATTTGATGAAGACGCTCAAATACAAATGAGAATCCCTATCAAATTTTAACGATAAAATGTTCCGTAGCGCATTGATTCCATGGCAGATCTCATTAATTTTATGCAGTTGATCGAATCACGAGCCGGGCTTTTAGTACAAATGCTGTTTAGGGATATCATACAGGGCAATAAGCTCGCTGTGCTATCAAATTATTGCAGTCATTTTGATCAACGTTTCGTTGCTAAATACTCTGCGGCAATATGATTATAATAATGGTGGCTTGGTTTCATAGGATTCAGCAGGAAAGAAATACAGCAACAAGTCTCTTTTCTCCTTCCTCCCGTCACTTCCTAGTTGTTTGTACACGCACACACACACACCTATATCTATTGATGTGTGAATGCGAGCCTGTGCGAGTATGTTCGTGTGTATATATATATATATATATATATATATATATATATATATATATATTTGTATGTGAGCACACACACTCATACATATGCATATTCATTGGCATATAAATGTATATAAATACATACATACATATATATATATATATGTGTGTATATATATATATATATATATATATATATATATATATATATATATATATATATATATATATATATATATATATATACATACATATATATATATTTATATATACCCCCGTATCAGTATACATATATATGCAGGTGTATGTATATATATACATACACCATATATCCTTTTGCCGTGTACGTGCGGTGTGTTTACAAGTGTATTTAAACAAAACACGTATCTGAACAAATCATCTTAAAGCGTGGATATGTGCATCCTTGGTGTGCATACCTACGCTACGATGCCTCTCACCATACATACGTACATATAGACATACATACATATATACATACACACACACACACATATATATGTGTATATATATACATTTATATTTAAATATATTTACATACATGCATGAATACATATGTGATATAATGCATACAAACACACACTCACACACACACACACACACACACATACACACGTATACACACTTGTATATCCATTCAATATATCTGTACATAAATGAAAGAATACTTGAGAATGTAACGAGAGGAAATGAAATTGCAAGTCAGAGGATATACATACATACACACACGCACGCGCGCGCACACACATATCTGTGTATATATATATGTATATATATATATAGTAATGTTCACCCGAGAACCTGACACAAGAAATAAACGAAACTAAGCCACGACACTAATTTCTCTTCGATACAAACATACACCACACCCTATAACCAGAAATTGTAATTCCTACACACGTGTGTATTACTATATGTATATATATATATATATATATATATATATATATATATATATATATATATATATATATATATATATATATATATGGGAAGAGGATGTCACCAACAGAAAACAACATGAAATACAAAAAGCAAATGAGTTAAATACGCAAATAACGAGATAGAAAAATGGACAAGCAATACAAAGAACGAGCCTTCATTTGATGTCGTCCGTCTATCTACTCCCCATTGATTGCTCGAAATTGGGAGTAGATAGACAGACGACAACTGGTGAAGAGTTATTCTCTGTATTGTCCTTTTTTTCTGTCGTTATTTGAGTATTTAACGAATTTGTTTTCGTATTTCATGTTGTTTACTGTTGGTGACACTTGCCGAAGATGTATCGAACCCGGTACCATGTGGTTGGGAAGCTTCTTAATCCTCAGCCACGCCTGGATATAAAATTCATATTTTATATCTTATAATGACTTTATGTTAATGAAATGTACGTAAGATGATGTAACTGAATATCTTATAGACCATTGCTCTTCTTTCGCTTTGCATATTTTGTTTTGTATGTTTGTGTGTCTGTGTGTGTTTAAGCGTCTAGGAATTGATTTGATTTAAGACCGTGTTGAAAGTAAAGCAATTACAGTATTTTAGCCAATGAATGACAGAAAAAAATTGTTAACTTCACTTAATCAGTAGAACTGTGTCAGTGACCAGGTCGCAGACAGTGTGACGAAAATTTTGACACCATGTAATAAATGATTAAATGAAAATATCACCTGTGTGTTTTTGAATGAGAGAAAATAGTTCTCCACGCTGTAATTGCTACATATACGCACACACATACACACACACAGATACTACATAACACAACACACGCTCACGCACGCACACATACCCACACACACACACATACACGCATGCAGAGACATTAAATAATAAAGCAAATAGCATAATAGGTAGGTGGGGGGTGCCGACGGCGTTTATCTTTATTTGACGGTCGCACTACTGTTTACACACACTCGCTCATCACTCGTACACACACACACACACACACACACACACACACACACACACACACACACGCACACACACACGCACACACACACGTGCACACTCATACACACGCGCATATTATTCTGCAAACGCAGATCGTTCCGGGGTATTGTATGAAAGACCGTCCAGCCTCGTTGACATCTCTCAACTTCGCCACCGTCGTCGCCGCATCCCTGATGCTGCCACCCCGCTACCACGTGTTTTGGCGGATGCAATGATTCAGACAACCATATTTTAAAACGCACTTAAGACATTACTGGAAGGCGTTCGACCGTATCTTTTACACTTTGCCAGGACATAATCGGAACCATTGTCTATCCTCGCACAAAGGCCAGCAATTATGTGGGAGGAGACTAGTCGATTAGATCGACCTCAATATTTCGCTGGTACTTATCTTATTCTTCTCTACTCTAGGCAAAAGGCCCGAAATTTTTAGGGAGGAGGCCAATCAATTAAATCGACCCCAGTACGCAAGGAAGGTGAAAACATATATAGATACAACTCTCTGATGTACGAAATAGCCTGGCTATGAAAAACGAAGAAGGTGAAAACAGTGCCAACTATTGTTGGGTCCCTGGGAACATTATCAGAAAGCATCATGAGGAATATAAGGAAAATTGGAATAGAGGGCCCAGTAGAACTGTTATAAAAGCTTTGCCTCCTTGGTACGGCCAGAATAATCAGGAAAGTATTAGAGAGCTGAAGAGAACGGATAGCATGGTAGCGTAGGCTGCAGGTAGCAAGCCCGCTACACACGCAAGACTCCAGGAGTTTCAACAAAACCTGAGCTAAAAAGAATAATAATAAAATATTTCATTGAAAGTATGAAAGAGATTTATGTACTTAGAAGAAATAATGGAATTTTAAATATATTACAAAATAATAATAACCGATATTTTCTAGAAAACTCACAGAAAACAAGAAAACTCAAGTGGCACTTTGTGACATGTGTTAAATGGTCGATAAAGAATGGTAGTGCGATTTGGTTAATGT
>NC_142934.1:1570596-1583096 GCF_046866305.1 Octopus bimaculoides | reverse complement strand
CATATCGACTCTTGTGAAAATGGCTGGCCTTGTGTCAAAATTAGAAAGAATTATTGTTGTTATTATTATTTATCATAAATATTGTTGCTATCTGACGTTTTGTCAATATTATTCTTGCTACAGTTCCATAGCCACGTGATCTTTACCAACGTTAGTCATCCTCCACCAAATACTTCCATCCCTTCTCCGACCTGCTATTTTAAACAATGTCAAGTAAGTGGATACAGTCATGCGCAAACAGTGCTGCAAACACTTGAGATAACATTCCCAAATGAACACGTGCATAGAGGGCAGAGTAAGTGTTACATTAATGGAGAAAGATGTGCAGATAGAGTTGATTAATGTGTGCAGAGAGTGTTTTGCAGCTGGTACCAATGTCGATCTCCACCTACTTCCCTCCACCAATCTCCCTCACCCCACTTCCTCTCTTTCTTTACGTGTGTATATATATATATATATTTATATATACACTTCTCCCCCTCTCTCTCATATATACAAATATATGTATGTATAAAAAATAATATATATATATGTGTGAGTGTGTATGTGTTTGTCTATATGTACTTTTATGAATATGTGAATATATAGGTACAAACATATGTATGTGTCTATATCTATTATATATGTATGCATATACATACACAAACACACGTATATGTATATATGTATGTACATGCATATATAACACGTGTATATATATACATACATACATATATATATATATATATATATATATATATATATATATATATATATATAGATAGATATATAAATACATACACACACACATACATGTATATATATAACAAAGATATATATGCGTGTGTGTGTGTGTGTGTGTGAGAGAGAGAGAGATTAAGTATGTGCGCTTGTGTGACTGTGTGTGTATGTGTACGTGTGTGTGTGCGTGTGTGCATGTGTGTGTACGTGTGCATGTGTGTGCTTTGCTAAGAGATTGTTGAAAGACTACTTTTACCTTCCCCCCATCCGCTTGCTTCACCTCCGCCTCTTGTCATCGTCATCGTCATTCCCAACGTCACCATCATCGTCGTTGTCGTAGTCATTATTATTATTATTATCATCATCATCATCATCATCATCATCATCATCATCATTATTATTATTATTATTATTATTATTATTATTATTGATACAACCACCGATGGAAATAGTGTCGTTAGATTTTTGAAAGATTTTCAATATTCTTTTAATACGTTTTTCTTGCATTGGTTTTTCGTTGTTATTTTTGTTGTTTTTCTTTCTGTGGTTTAGATTATTTTGTTTTATTGACTTCTTTTTTTAATAAATCACTCAATTACGTCTGTCTGAAAATTCTTTGATAATTTAATATAAATAACAACCAAAATATCACCTTTTGATGTAACCAAATTTCAAAACGGATTCCTACACAAAATGTCTGCTAGGGTGAGCCACCGTTTCAAAAACACTATACAACCATATACATATACACTCATACACTATACAACCATATACAGTGGCGTCTTCTGTATTTCGTAGCTTCAAGATGTTTTATACTAGCGGCTCTCAACCAATTTTTACCTGCGGACCTCTTTGATTACAGTTTTGCTCTGGTGAACAACCAAAAGTATTCGGTGTTCAAAAACTAGTTTTCAAAATTTCTATTTTGCCTTTCAGCCAATCACTTGCATCGTTTTGCAATTGCTTTCTCCAAGAGAAAATGTTTTAATGACCTGAAAAAATGATGAACTATGTAAAATGCTAGAGATAGAAACCTAAATGAAGCAAAATTTATTTTCATGGATCCTCACTGAAGATCCTATATTTTCTGTTTTGCTTCGCTTGGATCTCAGGGGCCACATTGACCCCGAATGAGGACCACTGCTTTATACGGGTTTAATTACTTCACCGTCTCATTTTAGTAACCGCGGAAAAGCCAAACCATGACACATCTGAAAAAAAGGTCATTAGTGAAATGACCTCTTTTTTTTTCGCTTTTATCTTTGATGTTTTATCTTTTATTTATTTCACTCATTACACTGCGGCCATACTGGGGCACCAACCTGAAAAATTTTCGTCTAACGAATCGACCCCAGTACTTATATTTTAGACCTGGTCTAAAATATGAATGCTGCGATCGATGCGTGTTTACGGGATCGTAAATACAGTAACCAACAATTGTCACGTGGTAGTAGGGATCAAACACAGTCACGCACACGCACGCACACACACACACACACACACACACACACACAAAGATACACGCATACTCACACACACACATGCGCACACCCACATGCGCACACCCACGCACGTACGCGCACAAATATAAATACATGCGATGGGCTTCTTTCAATTTCTCGTTATAAAATCCACTCACATGATATTGGTCGGCCCACGGCTATAGTTGAAAGCAAGGTGCCATGCAGCGGGACTGAACCTGAAACCATGTGACCGGGAAACAAAACTGTTCTCCTTACTGCAACGCCTACGACTATGTTTGAAGGATAACACAATGTAGAAATTAACGAAGAATTGTAATAATTTTAAATATGTGATTTTATTGATTAGATTGCGACCATGCTGGGGCAAAACGGTGAAGAATCTCAATGATTATATCAAAACCTGTACTTACCTTATTTTGTCGATCACGATATACCTACTGCTAAGTTGCGGAACATTGGGCGCCTTAGGCATCTTCTAGTATTGTAGTCCCAGACCGGCTAATGCCTTGTGAATGTATTTGATTGATGGAAACAGTGTCAAAGCCTGTCGTATATGCGTGTATATATATGTGTGTGTGTGTGTGTGTGTGTGTGTGTGTGTGTTTTGTGTCTGTGTTTGTTTCTTCAGCGCCTGACAGCCGATGTTTGTTTACAACCCAGTAATCAAGCGCTTCGACAGAGAAACCGATCGAAGAAGCACCAGGCTTATAAAGAAAGCTGAGTCCATCTCATTGACAAAACCCTTCGTGGCGATCCTACGGCATGGCCAGAGTCCAATGACTAAAACAAGTAAGAGAATAGATATATGTACACACACACACACACACACACACACACACACACACACACACACACAGACAGCATGCGGTGACCGTCTAGACAGGTTTGTTTTTTTCTCTCTCTGTTTTCCTCTCATCATCAACTCTTTCCGTAAAAGAGCATAATTTCGAAACGTTAAAGACTTCTTCCAATTTTCGTTAACCTAAGACACCTTCTACGTTTGTTTTTGTCTCATCCTCGTATTTTTTCTATTTTTGTAACACACGCACACACACACTTACCTACACACACACACACACACACACAGACACGCGCACACACACAAATACACACATTCACATAAATTTATATATAAACCGCCTGATTAACTCGTGATCTCGTATTGTGCAATTCCAGCCATAGCAAAAGGAGTTAAGAGAAAGCTTGGCTGAATTCACCACTTGAAATAAAAGAAACAGAAGTATCTGTGCAGCAGATCACTTTGACATCGAATTCACGTAAAAATAAAAACAAAAGTGAAAACCTCTTTTGTTTTTTCAAACAGTTCATAGGATGGGCTGAAGCCGTGAATATTTCAGGATCTACAAGAATGATTGTATGGAGATCTAGAAATGTATCTGTCAACTGGAAATATGGCTTGTATGTTTACTACAAAAGAGATCCTACCTAAATACATACAAAATGTTAAGCATGTTCACACCAAGAATGGACTGTCCAAGGCCTACCAAATTGTTTCTATTTTCCATTTTGGCCTCAGAAATTTTTTGGTTAAATGTTATACAAATAATGTTAAATGTCTATCTCTAAATAGAAGACAATTTCAATTCATTGAGAATATTTTCCGTATCACATTCAGTACGGTATTACCGATATGAAATTAATTTAAATCTGTGTGTGTGTGTGTGTGTGTGTGTGTGTGTGGAGGTAAGCGTGTGTGCGTGCGCGTTTCTAACGGCGATGTTTGTCTTTCCCTCTCTCTTTTCTCTAAGCGAAATGCTTAGCGGTATTTCGTCTGTCTTTACGTTCTGGCTCAAATTCCGCCGAGTTCGACTTTGCCCCCCCCCCCACCACATCGGGCTCGATAAATTAAGTCCCAGCTGCATACTGAGGTCGATCTATTCGACTGACTCCCCTCCCCCCAAATTTCTGGCATTGTGCCTAGAGTAGAAAAGATTTCATAGAAGAAAGGATGGGCATGGTTGGAATGTCTTTGATAAAAATCATTCTGGATCAGAAATGACCTGGGACTAAAAAAAACCACGACAAGAGCATCAGCTACGATACAGCTATGTGTGGCTACAGTGCATACTAGAAACAGCAGCTAACTCTTTTTGTAATTACGCATTACCGTATTGAGAACGGAAAATCGCATAATATATCTTTAGATATAAAATTTCTGCTGCAAGAACGAAAGGAGGTTTATGGTAGGAACGGTTTAAACTTTAGTGGAATCAATCAGGAATGACAATGGAGTCAATAAAAAGGACAAAAAGAAAAGCAGCAACAACAATCTATCTGGCCATTTTCGAAAGCAGCAAACCTAATGAAATAAATGTTGTCGCTGTTTAATTCCAGATCAGTCATCACTGAACAGACCCAACATTTGGCCAGCCTCTATTTCTATAGCCATATGGAACTATATCAATGAAAACGTTCTTTCATTATTTATTCCCCTTTCTCTCCTTCCCCCTGTGGCCACTAGTCTGCCATGACTATCACCGGTGACTCTTGTGGCACAGATTTAATATACCATTCATTCTGTATTCTACGAGTCATCGGTGACACATATGCCATAAATCAATATGGCAGTTTATAGAGTGAACTAGAACGGGTATATGTGTTTAAAATTCTTAAAGTGCATAATTTACGACAAAATTAGATCGCCGGTGCAAGAGAACATGGGGTAAAATGGACTTTGGTAGGTAAACTGTTAGAACGGAAGGGAGTTTTTTCAGGAAATATGACTGCTATTTTAATATGTCGAGAAACTACATTGTGGACATTTGCTGCCCCAGGCTTCCTAGTGGACACTTAGAATATACGTTCTTCTAAAGGTAAGAGGAATGAGTTGAGGTCAGGCTATTGATTAATACTCTGTTAAAAGCAACTCTAAGAGGACCCTACATTTTATTCTATGACTCCCCCACCCCACCCAACTCATTACAGTGGTCGGTTTATTTAATGAATTGTTTTGATTGGTTATCCGTTTACTAGAAAAGTACACAGCTTCACTGACGTCACAAACTTGTGATTTATCGTCGTTGCGCTCTCAGTGAATATTAAATACATTGTTTCGGTTAGAATTTATTACAAAACAAATAAAGAAACAGAACAGATGTATGAAGAAATATAAATAGACAACTAAATATATAACTAAATAAATAATAATATATATATAGATAAATGAATAAATAAGAGAAAAACAACCAAAAACAATCAGTTAAATGTTTCGAGATCAAATAGACATCGTTCTGAACCAAATTTAAAATCCTTTTGCTGCAAAACATTTTACAATAAAATCAAACAAAATATTAGAGATCAACGAAATTAAAAACAACAGCAATAACAACAACAACATCAACAACGGCAATAATAACATCATAAACAACAACGAGAGTAATAATAATAATAATAATAATAATAATAATAACGACAACAACAACACTAGCAATAACATGAGCAATGTCAGCAATGACAGAAACTAAGATAATTTCCTTGAATTACCAATTCTTGATCCATAAAGATCAAAGCAAAACAAAATGAGTTCTATTATTCTACAGTGTTTTTCTGTTCCGCCATTTTTTATAGCTTCACTCCTCCGCCCCTGTCACTTCATCCTTCCTCGTTGTTCGGAATTTTTAATTTTGTATTGTAGTTGAGCTCCGTTCATCGTTTCTTTTGATCCTGTTGCAATGTATTTGCTATCTGCCAGTCTCATTAAAGTGCAGGTAGATTGTAATTTCAGAGAATGAGGTGGTTTCCGGCTGAACGCAGCAAATGTATATACAAGGAGACTAACAGACAGACACGCAGATAGGCAGATAGTTAGAGAGATAGATAGCTAGATACATACATACATAAATACGGAAGTAGGTGGAATAAAGGCAGATGTAGAGGCAAATAGGTTGAATTGATGGATAAATGTTGAAACATAGATATGCAGTAAAAAAATAAACGGGCGTTGTGTGTGTGTGTGGGGGGATATACTTGTGTCCGCGTTCGTGCGTGTGAGTGTGTATGTGTTTGTGTGCGTGCGCACGCGTATGTGTGTGCGCCTGAATTATAGGTGGATAGGGAAAAGAGAGTAGATAGAAAGACAGATGAATAAATAGGTAGGAAGGTAGATAGATAGAT
This sequence comes from Octopus bimaculoides, assembly GCF_046866305.1. Taxonomy (NCBI): domain Eukaryota; kingdom Metazoa; phylum Mollusca; class Cephalopoda; order Octopoda; family Octopodidae; genus Octopus; species Octopus bimaculoides. The sequence goes on along the minus strand of NC_142934.1, from coordinate 1,576,758 downwards.
AAATAGATAGAGAGTGAGAGAGAGAGAGAGAGAGAGTGATAGGAGAGAGCGAGATAGATAGATAGCAAGGTAGATGAGGAGGTGGATGGGTAGGTAGATAAAAGGTGTATGACTGGCTAGAATGAATTTGGCGGATAGATAGCTAGATAGTTAGGTGAATGTAGAGATAGATAGATAGATAGATGGACAGAAAGATGGATGGATAGATAGATAGGTGTTTTTGGAAGAATCAATTGAAGACGGAGAACTAAATCTATAAACTACAGCCCCTTCCTGTTCTTTGACAAACTCTAAGAGAATACTTAATTCTTCTGACGATATTTCTTATGGATATAAAGTTTACATCCTTTCTGGTAGCAATCTTTATTCCAATTGCTGGCGTTTATTTCTAATGATTTATCTACCCATACATACCTACAGAAGCACATCTCGGCTCACTCGTGCACACACACGTATATACACGTTATATAAATATATATACTCAGGCACATACACGCCTAAATAATGCTATACATATGCGGACATCGATAAACATACATATGTGTGTGTGTGTGTGTGTGTGTGTGTGTGTGTGTGTGTGTGTGTGTATATATATATATATTTATATATATATATATACACATGCAAACACTAGCCATAGTCACATACAACTATTGTATGCATAGTAACACCTACACACGTGCATACAGATATGTGGGTGTATGTATATCTTGTGTATTCACATACATACATATATATATATATATATATATATATATATATATATATATATGTATGTATATACAGAGATTCAAACACATAGACATATATATGTTGGTGATGATGGTTTGTGAAAGTAAGAGGGTGTTAATGGTGTGACCCGAGGTAGAGCGGTTAAGTATTAATGATAAAGGTGGCGGTAGTGGTGTTAGTGGTGGTGGTCGTGGGAGGGGGGTTGATAAAATAAGTACCAGTTGAGTACAGGGGTCGATGTAATCAAATTACTTCCTCCGCTAAAATTGCTGGACTTGTGCCAAAAGTTCGTTATTATTATCGTTATTATTATTATTATTATTATTATTATTATTTTTATTATTATTATTATCGTTATTATTATTATTATTATTATTATTATTATTATTATTATTATTATTATTATTATTATTATTATTATTATTATTATTATTATTATTATTATTATTATTCTTACGCTCAACGTCAACCTTACCACACCACCACCACCACCACCACCACCATTATATCGACGACTATAACACACCGCCAACACCAGTGACACCATCAGATTTCTCCTCCTCTTCCACGGCATCATCATCATCATCATCATCATCATCATCGTCATCATCATCATCATCATGATCAGGATTGCTATCATCATCATCATCATCATCATCAAGTTAGCAGCAACACAACCACCGCCACCAACGTCACCGCCAGCAGATGCAGCAGATGCCGCTTAACATTGCGGAATATGCGCGCGTGTGTGCGCGAGTCCCAGGTTGTATGTGCATATAATTGTGTATGTGTGTGTGTGTGTGTGTGCGTGTGTGAGAGAAAGAGAGAGAGGGAGAGAGAAAGAAAGCCAGCTATTCCCTATATTCTGGGCATTATTTCGTTCCTACCAAATTTCATTCATTCCTTCATTCCTTTCATCCTTCCATTCTTCATCTCCAACTTTTTCTGAGATTTTACTTTATTTCTTCCTTTTTTACAATTCCTTCTCTTCTTTTAGCAACAGACAACCTCACTCCCTCCCTCCCTTTCTTTCTTTCTTTCCTTCTTTCTTTCTTTCTTTCTTTCTTTCTTTCTTTCTTTCTTTCTTTCTCTCTGTTTCCTTCCTTTGAATTCATTCTTCGTATCCATCCATCCATCCATCCATACATACATACATACATACTTACACAGATACACGCGCGCGCACGCACGCACACACACACACACACACACACACACGCACACACACACACACACACACACACACAAGTAAAATAGCTAGTTATAAAATATCAAGAAGAGACTAGAAACGCATACTGTATAACGCTTTACTGTTTATACATACATACATACATACATATATATATTTTTGTGTGTGTGTATCATTAGTGATGATAAATGTAAGAGAGTTCTGCAAGTTTTTTTTTATTTCATGTATGTACGGGCATATAGTCTATATATATATATATATATATATATATATATATATATACATTCTTTATCCCCGTGTGTACATACACGTATATATATATACATATATATATATATATATATATATATATATATATATATATATATATATATATATATGCATATGCTTGTATCTATGTTTTATGCATGTATATATGTTTGGATGAATGGATGGATGGATATTAGTTTGTGTGTGTGTGTGTGGGGGGGGGGTGTATATGCATGGACACAGTTGTTATCCCTTTTCTGATGTCTTCCCCTCTTTTCTACCAACTAATTCATCGCTCTGCTGCCCACATTGCATTTTACCCATTCTCTTTCTCCCTCGACATATGTAAAGAAACTTACATATAAACACACACACACACAAACACACACACAGACGCTCACACACACACACATACACACACATACACACACACAAACATCTATATACATAAGCAGATTGCTTCCTATAATAAATGCATTTAAATGTAGCCACGTCCTCCCCGCCGACAATACCCTACTCTACTTCATGATGTATGTATGTCTTTCCGTGTAACATCCTCTTTCCTTGAAGCTATATCCATCTTTCTTGTACACGTATTTACTATTATTTTCTTCTCCGTGTGATATCCATGTCTATTGAATACAATATCCAGCATCGTGATATCATATATCTAGGTTTGTCACTTCGACATCCACACAATCTTTGTCGTTAATATTTCGATATGTTGTACATGTATTTCATTTCAACTTTGACTTCACTGTGATAATATTTACCACGTCACATGTTGCTACCGCTGCCTCTGCCGCTACTACTGCTACTACTATTCCTTTTGTTGTTATTGTTGTTTATCTGCAGGTCAGCCTTAATCAAGAAAACTCAAGATCAAAGACACCTCCTGCTGGTTCTGTTTCTTTTTCCAAACAATATAGCCAGAACTACCTTATACATATATGTGTGTGTCTCTCGTTTGTTCTTTTAAGACGCTTGTATAAATAGTTGAGGGAGATTTGGCTGCTACTATTAGCTGATGGACTGATTAATGAACCATACTTATTGCTCGGCGCGATTGAGTAGACTTGCCTTTCTCTTTTCAAAGACTACAGAATGTAGTTTGGAAGAGATTTAGCTGCTATGTTTTTGTATGCGGAGCAACCAAGCCAAAACTGATTAGTGTATCCATAACAAAGTGGTCGCTATGTGGCCGCTCGTTCTGCTAGAAAACATAGCCAGATTGCACTGAGATCATTTCCAAGTCTTAAAAATGAAAAGCAGACAATTGTTATGGCAGTCGTACTTATGCAAACAGATGTGACATTCATGGGCGGAAGGTCTATAGTGTGCGATCAGTGGTAGCCTTGGATTAGACAACAACAACAACAACAACTACTACTACTACTACTACTACTACTACTACTACTACTACTACTACTACTACTGCTGCTGCTACTGCTGCTGCTGCTGCTAACTGTAGCTAATAATAACCGCAAGTATTCACTGTATTTCCAAAATATAATATTAGGGAAGTAACATTTGGTGCTGATTTTCCCATCCATGGACCAGCTTTTAGAATATGGCGAATCTAGAAAGATACATCTGAGCCAGAGAAGGGACATTTATGGGGTCACTAGACCTACTAGAAACTGTCACAAAATAGAAAGATATAAGAGCACATAGCGTAATGTAGTTGGAGATATAAAATAACTAAATTCGATGGGACGGTCATGGCCAGAATGCTTCATATTATAGGTATGATTGACTAAAGCTGCTTTAGATTTAAACTACAATAGCAATAACAACTGTGACTATGAAAAGAGGAAACTTTTGACCTCAAGTTGCAACTATTTGCTGCACAGTTTCTGTGATTGCTACTGTTGTATGGAACTGAAATTGTGCAATAAATTAGATAATAGAGGAGAATATTGACATCTTCATTACCAGCTGAAGATGTAGAAAGCCACGGCAAAACGTGCAGTGAATAGAGAAACGGGCCAATAAAGACATTCTTCAAAATGTCAGCCATGATCACATGATACAAACTGTTTGCCTCTGACAGTTGCGCTATGAAAATGTTCTGTGTCATTGGCAACGATCATAGCTACATTCCGCCATTGTGAAGTTCGTACTCTAAATGACATCACAGCTCAGGCATCAAAGGCCACTTGGTTATTATTATTATTATTATTATTATTATTATTATTATTATTATTATTATTATTATTATTATTATTAACACAACGAGCTGGCAGAATTGTTAGCACGCCGGACAAAATGCGTAGCAGTATTTCGTCTGTCTTCACGTTCTAAGTTCAGATTCTGCCGGCCGAGGTCGACTTTACCGTCCAGTCTTTCGGGATTGATAAAATAGATACCAGTTGAATATTGGCAACAATATAATCGACTAACCCCTGTCCCCAATTGCTGGCCCTTGTGCCAAAATCATCATCATCATCATCATCATTATTATTTTTGTCATTTATGGTTTCCTTTCATTATAAATATTTCAGCTGCCTTAGTACCGGGCATCCTCCGGAGGCCAAGAGTAGCAAGGGCACTTTTGTTTTGCTACGCATGCTAAAACTATCACCACATTTATTCCATATTAGATGGAGAGTGCTTTCCGTCTGATATGGCCTGTTACCCATCAAGGTTACCTTTTGCGGTTCATGGAGACTGGAGTTACCCGGGAGTTGCTTAATATACTTCTCAGCTCCCTTCTTTTATCATTCCCAACGTACCAATTACTACTGGTATTATCGTAGTACTAAGCTTCCACATTTGTGTGATTTCAATTTGCAGACCTTTATAGTCAGAAAGCTTTTCGCATTCCTTTCTTGAGGGATTTTGGTCTTGTGGGACAGACATATCTATTAAAAGACAAGTTCCTTTGTTGTAGTCCTTGATCACAATATCTGGTTGATTGGAGTCAATTTTTCTATCTGTTTATATTGAGAAGTGCCAACGTACGGTGACACCCTCACCAATTACTACATCCTCTGGATGATGCCTGTACCAGTTATAATGGGATTTAAATTTGTAGTATTTACAAGCATTCCAGTGGATATACTGCCCTAGTCTGTCATGTCTTATGAGGTACTCCTTTTCAGCGAGGACTGGGCGGCCAGATAAAACATGAGCAAGAGTGACTGTGAATTTTCCGCAAATTCTGCATCAGGGGTGAGATCCATTTTTAAGGATGTTTGCATGATTATTATTATTATTATTATTATTATTATTATTATTATTATTATTATTATTATTATTATTATTATTATTATTATTCGCGCAGTTAAAAAATGTTTGCTTCACAATTGCTACTGCAGTCTCCAGTGAACTTTGTGAATGAAATTCCGGTCGACAGAAACTGTACAAATTCACGCCATAGTGACAGCTTCTGGTTTTGCACGATTTACTACTGTGTGGGCTGTTCGGCAGACTTAGTCTTAAACGAAATTTGATTGGAAGCAAGTGAACTAGTTCAGGATTTGAAGTGAAGTAGCTCTTCTGATGGCTCATCAAAGGTGATGATAGCGTTGATCCAAGTTATTCATCACCCTCCGCCTCCGGATATTGCTAGATGTCCGTGTGTAACGCTGGAATAGAGCGTTTTGAAACCGAACGCAGTAGAGAAGAGGAGGAGACGTCGTCAGTCATCCTCTGAGGCTGTTGCTTGGTGTCACTCAAATACCGCAGTCCCCTCAGTGCCGCAAGATCTGCCTATCACGTATCAGACTCGTCAGCCACGTCCGCTCTCATTAGAAATATTGTGCAGCCGTGTATTTCATGTGTAAATATGCATACGCATATATATTACGCGCATGCGTATATACTAATATGTACACACACACACACACACACATTAATAATAGAAATGAAGTTTTTGGAAAGATAACGAACATATTTTTTGTTAAAAGCGCTTTGGCAGCGAGCTCAATATATATGGAAATACATATTGGGTAGAATGCAATTTCGTTATGAGATATGAAGATGACTAC
>NC_142934.1:1550596-1563096 GCF_046866305.1 Octopus bimaculoides | reverse complement strand
AGGAATTCTGTTTCACATACCCAGATAAAGTCATTGAGAGACTTGAATGTCCCCATTACGTCCAGTTACTCTGACCCTATCCTCAGACAAGCAAACAGTCAAAGATTTTAGCTAAACACTCTTGAAATCTGTTTATCATATGAGTAATTTTGTAAGGTGTACAAAACAGAGAATTGTCGACGCTGAGTTCAAATTTCGCAGACGTCGACTTTGCATATCTTCCTTCCGACGTCGATAAGAACCAGTTTAGCACTTGGGTCGATAAAACCGAGATAAACCACTCACCCAAACATTGCTGGCCTTATGACAAAACTAGAAACAATTATTGTTATGATGAAGGCGGCGAGGGGGCAGAACCGTTAGCACACTACTGCTTAGCAACGTCTCCTATATATTTACGTTTTGTGCTAAAATTCCCATTCCGGAGTCGATAAGATAAATGCCAATTATACGCTACGATTCGCTCTGGATCTCAACAATGGTGCTATAACGACTAACTTTGAGCTGCGTTTTCTCCTTGGAGAAGAGATGGAAGTCCTTAGGTGCTAGATCTGCCGAATAAAGCTGGTGCAGAAACGATAGCATGTTGCTTTCGGTGAGAAACATACGAGTGAGGAAAGGCTCAGTGACAGGGTGCATTGTCGTTGTGAAGAATCCAATTGTTCGCGCTCCACACATCCGGTCGCTTTCGCAGAATGTCCTCAAAACGTCGCTGTAGAGTAGAATTCCTGTTGTTTTGTCACACCCTACAGGAATTTTCTAATTACTGCTGGAGCTTCGATCTTACTCACAGTTCCATCAATCATACCTATGTGGATAATGAACTGATCACTTTATTAGTGCCTTCTCTCGGATTTGAACCCGCTACGCAGAACATTGGGAAAATGTCTTCCGCCGCTGCATCAGGCAGATCAATGTCTTTGGCTGATAGAGTGTGAATATTAGTACGTGGTATGTATATCAAGCTATACGTAACTACGTTTGTACAGGTACCTTCCACTCTTTATAATCCGAGTTAATTTAAAACTGGTGATATTGTTCATTTGTTATAGGTGCCGTCTTGAATACAGTGGATCGGTGATATGTCTTGGGGGGAAATCTGTAATCAACGACCATATTGTCCCCCAAATTGCGAAATAAAAATATATCAAAACATAAACATATTAAATACTCTCTCGTATATAATTTTCTTTCGGGGCTATGAAATGAATATTGAGAATGAAGAACGTAAAGTAAACACAGAGAATGAGAGGTGACAACCAATATATATATGAAGTAATACACTGGTAAAATGTTGAGTTGATTGTAAGTAGAAAGTGGTTGCTCTCCTCGAGCACTGCGTGTCACTATTAAACAGTTAAAGACAAACGGAATTTCTGGAGTCTTAACAAATCCACAAAGAAAAATCTTGTTTACCAGCATTTTTTGAATCAATAACAATACAGCATTGATTGTTAGTGGAATTTGAAAAATATAGAGAAAAATAAGAACAAACAAACAATGACAACAACAACAGGAGGAGGAAGAGGAGAGGGGGAAGAAGGTGAATTAGAAAAAGAGAAGGAAGGACAATAAATAAAAAATAACAGGATGATAGAATCAGTAGAAGATAGATTTAAAGAAAACAAACAAGCGAGAATAGAAAAAAAAAACAAGAAGAAAATCGAAAGAAAATTTAGTTTAAAATAATCATGAAAGATATAAAAATAAAAAGACAACGGGAAAGAAATACAAAAAATTTATTTTAGATCTGAAATTGATATTAAATTCTTAACAAGACATACTTGAATTTTTTATACTGTCTACTAGAAATTATTTCTACTGTGACCTACATATATATATATATATATATATATATGTATGTATATATGTATGTATATGGATGTATGTATATATATATATATATATATATATATATGTATATATATATATATATATATATATATATATATATATATATATGTATATATATATATATATACATACATATACCCATATATATATATATATATATATATATATATATATATATATATATATATATATATACATATATATATATATATATATATATATATATATATATATATATATGTATATACATATATGGGTATATGTATGTATATGTAAGTATACACGTATGACTGCAACTGATAGCAAAGAACACATTCTCAGTCGTGAAATAAAATAGTTGCTATGTAAAACGTTTCGAGTGGTTACAGCTGCAATAGTTTTGGTGAGGTACAAGTATGTTTAGCCGAGATGTGTGTGTGTGTGTGTGTGTGTGTGCTATAGTGTAGGTCAAATAGACCCTGATATTCTCTACTATTATGTGTTGTTTAGCATCGGTCCGGAGAGAAGAAGTTCTGTCGAAAGGTGCTGAAATCGCTGCAATCTCAGGTCAAACAGCTGATGACAGAAGTGTCACAGAGTGTAGTTTCATCTCTCTCTCTCTCTCTCACACACACACACAGACACACGCGCATACACAGACACATGCACACACACACATTCACGAATGCACACACAGAGACACACACACATGCACACATGCATACAGATATATAAATGCAACTGAAGCCATGATTCCACAGCACTGCCACTCTACTGAAAGCTCGCATGGAGGCAGAATCACGTTTCACAAACGTTCGCTCATCTCCTCACCTACAAAATAGATTCAAACTGTAAATAATAACAATAACTTAAACTTACTTTACTCTGTTTAATATTATGCCCCCATATTAGAATGTATTTCTGTAGCCATTACACGGTGACCTTTTATAAACTTTAAGTTTATAATAATAATAATAGTAATAATAATAATAATAATAATAATAATAATAATAATAACAATAATAATAATAATAATAATAATAATAATAATAATAATAATAATAATAATAATAATAATAATTATTATTATTATTATTTACATAATTGTCAATCGTCACCGTTTCTCCATTTAACGCAGAATATACAAACTGTCTTTTATTGAACGGCAAATTAATTCCAGTGAATTCTTGTTACCTTGGTGTTATCTTCCTCTCTTATTGTATCATTGGGAGATGGTTGTAAATTTCACTAGGTGTTTGTTTCCTTTCTCCCGAAATAAAGCTAATTTCAATAAATCAAGAATGTATTCACTCTGGTTTTGTGTGTATGTGTGTATGAATATGTGTGCGTGTGTACATGCGGGAGAGCGTGTGTATACAGGGAAACGTTTGAGAGTGGCTATCATATGTTCAGCTTGCATGCTATCATCAGAGAGTTTTCTGACTATCAGCGTTTCGAAACTTCGAAGTCAATGTCAAATATTTCTTTGTAAAATTAATAAATGTGTAATCTCTTAAAAATTATTGAGTAATCCTTCAATTCTGTATGAAACATCTATATATAACTTCACATTAAAGCAATAAATATCTTGTTGTCTTTTGGGAGCGTCATTATGCCAATGATAATTAACTCACGCACTGGTTCAATGTCACTTCTTTTTTGTTACTCAATTGGTAAAATATCTTGTTGTCCGTTGGGAGGGTTATTTCGCCTATAATAATAAACACACTCTCTGGTTCAATATTGCTTCTTTATTGTCAGTCAATTGGTAAAATATCTGACCAGCTAACTAAGCGATCTTTTATTTAATTTGTTGTTTAAACAATCAATCGGTTATTGGTTTACCAAAGCCCTTTCGCAGCTATTCTTAACCTCATCAATAACATGCCCTCTCACATCAAGGTCTGTCTCAGAATTAGTCATATGTCTGTGTGTATGTAGATGTGTGGTGGCTTTCTAGAGATGGGAAGGGTAAGAATAAACGAAGAGCATGTACATGTGTGCGTTTGTGCGTGTACATGGGCGCACGTGCGTTCTTGGTCTTGAGTGACATGTCGTCTCTCTACAATCTCTGCCTTGAGTCTACCTTGATCTTGTCAATAATGAGGTCGTCAATAGCGACGAAAGGATTTCCCCCAAAACAACCGAATGAGTGTTTAACCAGCGCATAAAATAAACAATCGTTTTGTTCTTTGGTGTGATACTTAAGAAATTGACTAGCCATAAAGAAGTGATATCGAAACAGTATGTGTGTTATTATTGTTGGCGGAATGACCCTCCCAACACATCTAAAAGTTTGTTTCAATTCACGGATGTTGCAAACCAAATACAAAAGCGAAACAAGATCAACATAATACACATTCAACACTCGTTGTTATTGTCCGGTAAACTGAAAACAAATAAAGTGACCATATATATATATATATATATATATATATATATATATATATATATATATATATATATATATATATATATATATATATATATATACAAGGTGATTCAAAAGTCGGCATACATAGGAACATTTTTATAAGAAACAGTTTATAAGAATAGATTGTTTTTCATTTAACAGGCTCTGTATGGTTACCATTGTTTTGAATACACATTGCAATACGTTTACCCAACTCATTGTGGACTCGTAACAGCACATCTGGTGATACGTGTGCAAATGAGTTGGTGATGCGTTCCTTCAAATGATTTCTGTCTTTTATCTTTCCGCGGTAAACCATGCCTTTCAAATGCCCCCAAAGATAGAAATCAAGAGGGGTCAGATCAGGAGATCTAGGGGATCTAATAAAATGTTTCTTATAAAAAATAAACGTTCCTTATGTATGGAGACTTTTGAATCAGCCTGTAAGTATACATATATATATATATATATATATATATATATATATATATATATATATATATATATATATATTGTTAGGAAATTATGAAAACGATAAAAACATTTATCGTATAATCCTTTCTACTGAAGGCACAAAACATGAAATTTTGGGGAAGAGGACGAGTTGATTACATCGACCCCAGTGTTTGACTGGTACTTATTTTATTGACCCGAAAAGGATGAAAGGCAAAGTTGACCTCGGCAGAATTTGAACTCAGAACGTAACGGCAGACGAAATACTGTTAAATAGGTAGACAGACAGTTTTTTTCATACTGCACTGTAACGTCAGGATGAATCCATTGTCAAAATGGGGGAGGCTAGGTGTTAATAGCCAAACTGTGAAACTCTAACAAATTGGTTAGACCTTAGCAAACCTTTATAAGCAGAGAGAATTGTACACCCCGGCTTTTTCTATTAGACAAAGTTGTTCAATTGAAATCGGGAAGCTATAATTTCTTGTTTAGTTTATGCACATGTGTGCTTTGTGTTAAGCATTTTGGATTTATTTTACGCTACAGGAATTTACCAGAAGTTTTGTTGGATTTAAAATAATTTCTGTGTCACATCTGGGTGAGTACAAAAAAAATCTTTTAAGTTATGTTATGATATTTATGTGAATTTTGCGCCCTGCATTTGTGGTAGGTTGTGTAGTAATTTTGCTAGCTATTTTCTGTTAAATGTTAAACTTTTCTTAACAGCTAAAGGATGTATTAATTTAATTTTTTCATGTAGCCAATTTTTTGTGAGACAATTAACTGTAAATTTTGACTAATGGTTACTCAACATACTTGTATGAAGCAGTTTTAGCAAACTAGCTTTTTGTTTGACTATTTAATTCTTTTTACTATAATTATTGATGCAGCCATTTTGTGTCATGAACGTTAAGTTTAAATGGTTGCTTTGACATTAGATTTGTTTATGTCGAGGTCCAAGGTTCGAAATCCGAATTTATACTAAAATGGAAATTCAGATTTTATGAAATCTATTTTTTCGGAATCCATATTTTTGAAAACCAAATTTGTGAGGCCAATTTTTGTGATGCCAATTTTGATGAAACCAAACTTCGTGAATCCAGAGTAAAGGATTCAAGTTTGTGAAATCAAATTGAAACCTGGTTTCTGAGTTTGAATTTCTGAACTATACATATATTACCTTTATAAATATTTTGAGTGCACGTCTGGTGTGGCATTGGGTTTTTTCTCGAGTATAGATTTGTTTTTTTTATGTAGGCTGTTATTTTTTTTTCTTTTATGCTGACAATTGTTAATAATAGTTAATAATTGTTAATAATAGTTAACAAAAAATGTCATGGTGCGTTGTTATGGGTTAACCGGGTCGTAACAGTATATATATATATATATATATATATATATATATATATATATATATATATATACTAGGACTTTCTGGAATCTGTTGAGGAAATCCGCTATAAATGGTCCCTGTATCTTTTTGTTTTTGTCCAGTTTCCCGTTTGTTATGTTATCGTCTGTTTTCTCCGTATGTTTTCTCCATATATATATATGTTTGTGTGTGTTTGTGTTTGTATAGATACACACATACATTGTATGTACAAGGTAAAGACGATCTTAGGTAATGACTGACCATGGTATTTCACCTAGAAAGTTCCTCTCTGAGGTAAAAGTCCAGGTGAGGTTGTTTATGGAAGACCAGCAGTCGCCCGAGCATGCGAGCCTCCCCACGCTAACAGTGTTAGCCAAGGGAAAGGCAAAGTCCGATACAGCTTGGCACCAGTAACATTGCAACTCATTTCTACAGCTGAATGAAACTGGAGCAATGAGAAATAGTGTCTTGCGCAAGAACATAACACATAGCCTGGTCCAGAATTCGAACACACTACTTCATGATCGTAAACCCGACGCTCTAACTACTGAGCCATTCACCTTCATTCTGTCTGTCTCTCTCTGAATGTAAATATATATATACGAGCATATATATATATATATATATATGTGTGTGTGTGTGTACACACACACACATATAAACACATGCACACGGAGACGTGCACACACATACAGGTAGATAGACAGCTAGATAGATTCTGTGCAAGTGTGTATGACATATTCCATATATCTAAAACAGAAGGACAATATACGGCGAACAAAAACCAGATTATTGCATTGAAACGAGCAATGTTAAAACACAATGAATTTCCAAATCGATTTTCAACTGTTTTTGTTTTATATTCCAGTTTTCAGAAAAGACTAATTTTAATTATCGCAATGTTTATGATAAATGAGAAAATGATTTCTTTCTTTGAGACTTGCCAAATACACTCGCTTTATAACATAACTTTATTATGAGCTCTTCGAAGAATTGAAGAAATCTTCGGTTAAAAAACAACAAAAAATTGTAGAACCATTTTATGTATTTTCATATATTTATTGATATTTGTCTTACAATTTTATTGTATCATTAACGAAATATTTCGTATAATTGGTATAAAAAGTAAGATTAATTAACATACAAACTACATCCATACTCAAACACACACACACACACCACACACACACCACACACACATACACACAGATTGCATATGTATTGAGGCACACAACAATATTTAATGATTCTGGAGAAATAACAAATTCAACAACATAACTTTATAACTAGTTCGTTATAATTTATATCATGATAAATTTATATCTGCAACAGGAAATCGGGTCTATACAGAGCGGAGTATATCTGCGATATATTCTAAAATATTGGAGAAAGCGAAATGTTAATGAAGTCAAAGATAGGCCAAATGCCGTAAATAGGTGGAGGAGGAGATAGAGGCAAGGGGTTGAGTATCAACAATTGTTACTGCGTTCATTATCTCCGCCATGATGACATATACAAAGATCACATCGCTAGAATTTTACCATCAAGAAGTTCGTTTCCCAACCACATAGTTCTGAGTTCAGTCCCACTATGTGGCAACATGGGCCAGTGTTTTCTACTATAATCTCGGGCCTACCAAAGTCATGCGAAGGGATTAGGTAGACGGAAACTGAAAGATACTCTTTGTATACATATATATATAATATCTATATAATACGAGTATATAATATATATACATACATATATAAATATGGAATAGTGGTACAACAATGTACCAATGTTTACTGGAAATATACGACGCTAACAGATGTAATTTGTAAAGTTCGAAACCTCGGTCCTAGATTATCCACATCTGAGTTGTACATTTATTTAATGTTCTTCCGGATCTATTTTAAAACGGGGGCCACATTTTTCATTAATGTTTTACGTAGTGTTTTTGGTACGGAAAGACGTTCAAACTTCGTATACTTATCTATTTTGTGTTATAGAACAGAAAAATATTTTTGTATTCGAATTTATTTCATGTAAAAAATTGTCTTATTTCGATAATTTCAACCAATCACTGACAAGTATTCAGTTGTTTACATTTACTCCTTTGGCTGATTAAGCGATGTAAAGCGTATCTAATCTCCATACCTTCGTTTTATTTGCTTTTTTTCATTTTAAATTTGCTTTAACCCTAACCCTAACCTTCGGGTTAGGGTTAGGGTTAATTGTTTCAGAATCGTTTGTTTATGTAGTCGGCACTTAATGTATATCGGCTGAATGGACGTCAGTGATTGGTTGAAATTACAGAAATACAACTTTAACATGGAATAACTTATGGATTTCTTTTTTTTTTAAAGAAGACTAAGAGAAAAAGATGTTTTATATGACACATTCTACCAGTGTTCCAAGTTTCAAAGTGTTTCGTTAATGAAAAATGTGGCCCCGGTTTTAAAAAAGATCCGTTCTTCCTAACGGTAAGATGACAGCAGACCAGTAACTGAAACAAGTAAACGATGAAAGAACACATATTCGGCCGGATTTGAACTTAACTCATTTATGGAACTTTGTAGTGTAAGTGGATCCTCCGTCGGTTTCGATGATGATTATTCCAGTTATTTGGTAGACGTAACTCAATGTATTCTTGTATAAGAGCCTGAGTATACCTCAGTCACATGTATCTCGTTATGTAGCCTTCGTGTAGCACCTCTATGACTTATTGCGTGACAACGACGGCTCTCTGAATGAATCCATCTGGCGGGATTCGATACAGTTTCCGTGAATGACAAAGCCGTTCTATCTTATATAGAACGCATCAACTCAAACCACCACGCAGTGGGATAGAAACATGGTCCTCATGATTGCGAAGTGGCCACGCGTCTATCTTCATATAGTAACATAAATTGTTATTATTATTGTTAGTGTTCGACATTGTCTTTCATCTTGTAGGACCGATAAAATAAGTAATTCTGTGCGCCGGAGTCAGTGATATCGACTCACCCTCACAACAAATATTTTAGGCCTTTTGCCAATAGAACAAAAAAAAAATGTTCATTGTTTAACCCTGCGACAAACCTGATGATGGACAACAATGATCAGATGCTGTAGAACCTTTGATTATAGGTTTAATCCATCAGGCTTGTCCTTTTATTTGTTTCGGGCATAGTCTATCTAGGAGACTTAAGCAATAAGTTTTACTATTTTACGTTGGAAGAGATGATTTGAAAGGAATCCGGTGGCTCGATGCATCTGGCTGCACTACGGCGCATAATCACGATATTGACTTTTAAGAAAAGAAACAAGACCAGTGTACAAGTATTTAGGTTAGCGATCCACGTCCATTGCTAAGGAAACTCGGCCTATTGCAAATTAAAATCAGACCTACTGATAGTTAAATATCCGCTACTGATAATTAAAGCGCTCCTATTATTAATCCCTTACCTTTTGCTAGTTAATTCCCCAACTATTTCTAATTAAATTACCACCTATTACTAATTAAATTCCTGCCTATAATAAAGTAAGCTCTCATTTGTTTATTACAGCTCCGCCTATTGCTAATTAAGTCAGATCTACATGTAATTAAGTCCTCGCCTATTGCTAATTAAATCTTCGCCTGTTCTTAATTAAATGTCCAAATATAACAGAAATATAATTCATGTTTAACAGTGCCTCATCACAACTTTTTTCGGGTAAATGTAGTCGATTTAATTAGATACCGTATAGGATTGGTATCATAAATAACAATATGTGGCAGAAACTAAATCTGTGGAATGGAAATCCAGAGCTTTCAGGTTAATTTTATCTATTTTCTAAAGGAATCGGTGTCGGCATGATTTTTATAGGTTTCCAACTAGCAAAACACCGTTTCCTTGTGCTTTAGCGTTTGCTGAGCGGATACCTGTTTCGTAAAGAAGTGAATCGCAAAATAAAATTATTTTAAAATCTGGTGCCTAATCTCCATTATGATCGAATTTGAAGACTATTGAACTAGGCTAAAATATATAGGAAAACGTTCTAGACAAGAACGAACTAATACCAAAGCCGGTAAAATCGGGATAAATATATATATATATATATATATATATATATATATATATATATATATCGAAACATAGACTATATATATAGCGATATTATGGGTTTAACTCCCACGTTCGTCTACCAGATCGCTAACCAACTTCCGGTTTAGTTCTGTCAATAAGAGGAGCTGTCAGTCGATGAAAACTCCTCTATATTGTGCAGAGTATCGATTCCAAGAATCTCATTGCTTCACTTCTGTATTCAATGCTATTTAGTCAGGCAGAAAGTTAACACCTGCCGTCATTTTCCTCTTCCACCTCTTAATACAAGAGTTCTCTGTCTATTTACCGATTCCCTCTTTTATCGCCATCGCCATTTCCATTGCTTCTCGGTTTGGTTTCATACCACTGGCATTATTCTCATTATGATTCAAATTAATGGCCTTATTATTATCATTATTATTAGTCTCATTACTCTTCTTTAATTATCATCATCATCATTTCCAATGTTATCATTCATTAGCTACTTTCCTCTTCTTCAAAAAGCATTTTATCTTTCAATATACATACCTGTCTCCCTTGTGTGTGTCTGTCTGTATGTCTGTCTGTTTCCCCCACACTCTATCTGTATTTTCCTCTGTGTGTGTGTGTATATATATATATATATATATATATATATATACACACACATAAACATATGTATATACGCTTTTCACTGAGCATTGTTGTGTGTGTATGTGTTTCTTTCATAATCCATAGACACCGTTTCATTTATTGATTCGATGCTTTCGCACCAAAGATTAACAATTCCTGCGCTTGACGCAACACAACGTTGTGCAAATATTTCCTTTAAGCTATAGGCTAAACTCTATTGAACATGTCCATGCTTTCAGAAAACAGAAGAAATAGGTAAATGTTCAGTCTATTGTTGATTGGAGCGACCAAAGAAAAACGGCAGCTCACACACGTCGCTCGTAACTTGTCTCATATTGAAAATGAGTGCAGTTTACAGCATTCACATCATTTGTATTGTCATAATGGCTGCCTGAAACCGTTTTAATAGGATTATTATTATTATTAATATTATTATTATTATTACTAAAATATAAAATATAAAGAGACAAAGATCCAGTAAACGGATGCAATTCCGTCACATATATAGGCATGTAAATATTGACTGATTGCTTGTACCTATGCGTATGTGTAGGGGTTTCTATGTGTGCGAGTGCTTGCGTGCGTGCTTGTGTGAGCGTGTGTGTATGTGTGGTGTAGTCTTTGAAGAATGTGTCTTATTACAGTTCATTAACGAGTGATGGATGGACATATTCATTATTGAGCTGTGTGTAAGATATATATTATTCTAAGGTGGCGAGCTGGCAGAAACGTTAGCATGCTGGGCGAAATGCTCAGCGGTATTTCGTCTGTCTTTACGTTCTGAGTTCAAATTCCGCCGAGGTCGACTTTGCTTTTCATCCTTTCGGAGTCGATAAATTAAGCACCAGTTGCGTACTGAGGTCGATTTAATCGACTAGCCCGTTCATCCAAAATGTTGGCTTTTGTGCCAAAGAAAAGAATGTATAGTAAAGAATGTATATAATATTCAGCTGGATATGTCTATTTCATGTGTGTGTATACATGTTACATTTTTATCATTAAACAAAAATATTATGGACAATGACTTCGAAGTTCCGACCAGCAAGGCCATCATCTATCATCTAGCTACATCGCAATCCAAGGTTGGCTTACCTGGGCGAAAATTCGAAATCCCTGTCAATGATATTCTCGTTTAAGATCAATATATTCATAATCTACAAAATTCATGTGAATTGTTAGTGGATATTTACATGTAGGAATCAGATGCTAACGAAGGCTCCAAGAGCAGCTGAAATATATAGATAGATGTTCCCCAAACGATGTTCACTACAACAACCTGTAGATATTTTCTATTGTGCTTTCTAAACAAGAAACGAAGCATTCAGTAATATACATATGGAAGATCTTGGGAGACCTGGCTCCCAGATTTGAAATTGAAAGTTATATCAAACACCGAACTGGACGGCACTGCATAATACCAAAGTTCTCACCTTCTCTTTCTCGAATAAGGACAGAATACTGTATCATCTTGAGTTTCGGGGCTCTTATATTATTCACCATCCTGCCAGTCAACGGGTGTAGATGTGGAGGTCTTCAAAGAGCATCTGGATAAATTATAATCTGAGATACCAGACAGATCCACATTGCGGTAGGAGGCACAAAGGACTGCAGCTCCGTCTAGCTCGCCATTTCACCATAAACAGTACAGAACGGAAACCCAAAACACACTGAAAAGTAGTTCTCCAGCGTGGCCCTGGTCTTTTGGCTGAAACCCGTAAAAGAGAAAAGATAAGACACACACCCACACATATAAATACAGGATGCATTCTAT